>NC_088234.1:55836295-56066505 GCF_036934945.1 Oncorhynchus masou masou
ACAAATCATCACAACAGCGAGAACAGGAAAGAAAAAAACCATCCCAATCTGAAAACGGTTTCAAAGTTCTTGCAGCTTTGTCTGCTGTTGTCAAAATAATCTGTATTCCAATTGGATTATACTAAAGCACCTCCAGGTGTTGTTTACGTCAATCCAAAGTAAATTGGCTGCTTTTCTCCGATAACAAGGGATGTAAAAGACCATGAAAAAATACCCTATATTTAGAGAACAAACCCATTTGAACTACCTTACTATAAATAGAGATATACAGTAAATTCAAAGGAATCCACTTCTGAGTGATATTTGCAATCCACCTCACACTTTGAAAGTCGTACAATGAGGGATTTTACACCAAGTGTCAAGCTGCGCCATACAGATCCAGAGTATTATAGCAAGACAGTTTGCTTTCCTGCATGAATAATTCTGTGTGAACAGTGGAAATGTTACCTCACATTAATGAATCATCTGCTGCTAGACCTCTTTAGTACTTGATGAATGGTAGGAGCAGAACTATGTGATGGAACTGATTGATGCTTTTTACCTTTCACCTGATCTTTCAGTTCCTGGGGGACGGCATAGTGGTGTCTGAGTGTGAATGATGGCAGCGATGGCCTGGCATCTCTGCCTGGCCGTGTCTCTCCTCTGTGTTACCCCCTGGCCCCAAGGACACTCAGCTCTGGCTCCTGAGAACGAGGTGCCACTCCGCCCCACCGCCTGGCTGCCTGATGGAAAGGTCACCACCATGCATCTGCCCAAAGGACGCACCCGGAGGTACAGCACAGAGACCCCATCAGGGGAGGTGGATAGTATTGCACACTAAATGTTTATGTTCCATGTCCTGGACATAGATTGAAATACTTAAGAGGGGCCTCTGTTTAATATCCTGTCTTTGTCCAACTTTATACTGTCACTACAAAGGGCTATAATTACAAGGTACCTACATGGTGATTTCCTGTGTAATTCTTCATGGGTTTGAGCAACAACAATGATGGCCTTAATCTTAATAGCCATTCCTTTAGTTGTTGGAAAGGCAGTGGTTCAGTGCTGTTGCCCCATGGACAGGAAGAGCAGCCCACTTGGCCCAGGCTCTGCTGATCAGTGCCAGTTGTAGAGCTCTAACACTGGGAGCTGTAAATTGGAATCTGGGCATCCGTGTGAGCTGCAGTCTGTCCATTGATGCATTTATGCATGATGAAACAAAAAATTTAGAAAATGAGAAAAAAAATCTGCTAATGATGATTCTAATAAATCAATCAATTAATCCAAGTATTACCCTTCACAACTTTAGCATGGCACAGCTGTTGAGAAACAGCAGCACAGTAGCAGTTGATCCAGAACATACATGTAAAAGAAGGACGATACTTTTCAAAGGGCAGAGTAAATATTCTGGTGGCTGTGATAACATAGAGGTCAATTACGTTATGTCTCGATATTGAATGACTCACCTTGATGAGTGATGCTGGTGACAGTACAAAGACGATCAAATAATGATGTCAGAATCAGCCGGTGGTCAGTTGGTGAGTTTGAATCTAATTCTATTGTGACGATGAACAATAAGCTTGTAGAAGGAGATTATAATGTCTAAGCACAGAGATGTGGTGGGTCTAATGTGGAGATGTGAGCAAAGAGATCTCTATCTGTACAGCGCAGGTCCATGGAAGTTCATCACGGATTGTCAGTTGACCTCTCCTTGTTAACTTTATGGGTTTATCAGTGTACGGAGAAAAAAACTGATAGACATTTTGTACATTTTTGAAATGCCTTAGTGGCTGCATGTTACAGTACCTTTCTAAGTGTGGGACAAAAAAAGGCATGAAAACGTTTGAAGTGGAATCCCTTTTTTGTGTGGTACCTAACTTCGTGCAGGCTGTACTTCACACTGAAGAAGAAGGTTGCGATGATGTCTGTGACCGTCAGTCCCTGTGACCTCCCCATCGAGTGGACCCTTGAAGCCCGAACCCTGAAGGACAAACCGCCTAAGAGTCTGCACTGTGAGTGTGAAACACTGATAGACAATAAAAGCAATTACACACAACACCCTCTCACATGTAATTTATATTCATATCAATTCGGTTTCATTACACCACAATCCAATTCAAACTGGAGACATTTATTTTTTGACATAGTGGCCATTAAAAGACTAACCCTGGTCATAAATGTCTACAAGATAGGAGAGACTTAATCAATCAATTGGTCTTGTTCTCTCTTTCCACATCTTTGTTTTCCTCTCTCTCGCTCTCTTACTCACACACACAGTACTGAGCCCAGGATACTGAATAAAACCGGTTTAGTATATCACTGGACAATCTTTCCAAGCATTTTACCTTTTGCTTTCTTTAATTTCAAAGCAAGGACAGTAACATATCTAAATATCACACTTTTTTCCTGAATGTAAGAAAGATTAGACTGAAGTATTGCCAGTACTTGAGAATAAGAGAGTTAAAACATTTGCCATTTCAAATAAGACATACTGAGTGCGAAATAGATAGGTTTGTACAGAACGGCATGCAAGTTCTACCCTGTACAGTATAAACTAAAATTCAGCTTAAATTAGACCTTTAGCTTTCCATTGAAAATGTATCATATTCACGCCCAAGATCAGACTCTGCAGTTTTTATTTGTGATGCTATGGGCTAAGTGAAACCCGAAATAGAGCATATCTGGTGAAAACCTCTTCAAGAGTTGCAAAGATATAACTTGAGTGACAAAATAAAGAAGAGATAAATCTAAGCTACATAACTACATTAATTTAAATGTTATAATAATCTATGGTTGTGCATCAAAAAAAAATGTGTACATCGATTAAACACAAAAGTTGCCTATTTAGGCCAGCAATGAACATCCTCCATGACCCTCACCGCCTGCTTAGTTAAAATCAGTGGCTATTCTAGATGGACAGACAGCTTTATGAAGTTAACAGCGACACATACACTGAGTGTACAAAACATTACTATTTTTCAGAGGGCAAAGGAGGGTGTAACTCAATACTATGAAGCCGTTCCTAATGTTTTGTACACTCTGTAAATCATTCAGTGTGGCTTCCCAACCTATGCCTAAATTATTCAGTTTGATTGTGTAACATTTTGGTACCCTTTCATTTCAGTAATAAAGAGTAACTGCCCCTAAAACCCAGGAATCCTTTTGAAAACAGCATGTGTGGCATTGATGTCAGAAACATTTATTCTAGTGTCGAAATTGACTAAAAAGTGTACATTGGATACATTTGGTAATAAAGTCAGTATCGTCTAAAACGGAGTGAAACCTCCGTGCTTCACAACGAGTAAATGACGGTTGGGTTTGGATTACGATGTCAACATATCATGCCCCCTTTTTCCAAGCTCCACGTGCACATCGCCCCTCCGCCCACGTCGCTTTCTTGAATGTGGCTTCATTATTTCGTCGCCCTCAACACGTTCAAAGGATCACGGCGTGAAAAGCCCAATACGGATTGCACAGCCAACAACTATGGTTTGCATGCCCTGCGGATGGACCCTATCACGCGGTATAGGTGGTTGGAGTTTATTGCGGTCTCCAGTGGTGGTGAGTATACCCGTAGCTAGACCATAGACTGCTGGTGATGTATATTTTGATCATCATTATCACTGTGATCGCTAGCATAGCTGACTTTAGCTAACTAGTTAGGTACCAAGCTAACGTTAGCCTACCTCAATACAACTCGGATTTGACTTGGAAACACGGTAACATTTCAAAAGAAGGCAAATAATTAGTAGCAACACCTTTTGTCATGATTCGGATGTCACCAGATAGCCAGTCAACTAAGATTGAGGAAACATCCATATTTTAGCTAGCTAACGTTAGCATTGCTAGCTATCTTTGACGACCTTTTCTAGTAACAGTAATGACAACATTTGCATCTCTCTCAAGTCAATTTGATGACATCATAATATGGCAAAGTTGTTTCCTAATAATTATTTGCGTACATTAACAATTGTCATATTTAGCTCTAAATTAGTGTAATTTAGACGAAACTGTCACATTAGCCCCCGAGGCGAGATGCAACCCATGTAGGTCACAAATAGATACTGAATGCAGCTAGTTATGGTGGTACTAGCTAACTCATGTCTGACAACAACAGTGTAGTGACTAGCAGCAACAAACTCAAACCAACCCAGGGCCATAGCAAAATATGTCATATAGTTGGTTGCATAGTGTAACGGCGTCACTGCCCTGAATCTGATCCAATCTGGAGCCAGTCAGTTTTACATATGTAAAACAGAATTACGATCCAAATGAAATTATTTTTCAAGCTCTGTTTATAATTGAGGGATGATGATAATCCTTGACCCTGTTTTTCTGTTAGATAAAGTGCACAGTTGGGTGCTAGACTGATCCCCTGGTCATGAATGGACCTACCAAAAGGAGCAAAGGTGGGTATCATAACATGTCCAGCAATGTGATTTCAATGGTTTAGAGGCCTCCAAAAATAATTTAGTTCACCTGTTATTTTCACAGCTTCTAAGGTAAGACCTCAGAATAAAAGTTGTGTCATGCGACACAATTACTCTTGTGACATCTCTGTTGCCATTCTCCCTCAACGATGAAAAGGACACGCCATCATGAGGCCTCTGATAGTGGCCCGCGTTACTGCACTGATGACACAGTCTGCTTCATCAACAACGACAGGGAATGTGTGTTATGTGAAAAGTTGTATTAAAAAATACATGGCTGGATAAACTAGTAGGCTAATTCCCCAGCCAAGCAATTACAATTAGTAGATACATTTTGGTTAAGTGCATTAGAAAAAAGCTTTGTCCTTTCTTTAGAACAAAATCAATTTACTACTTGGCTGTCTATTATATCACCCTGTCACAGGCCCTCCCTGTCAACACAACCTCATAAGATTGCCTGCTACAGATGTTCGAGAGCTGTCCAGTTTACAGCCAAACATGCAGCATAGAGAAGACCAGCAAGGGCGCCCTCATCACCATCATGCAGACATGCCCTGGCTGTGAGCATTCCTATGAATGGAACAGTCAATCACATGTTGGCAAGTATCTGTTTAGCAACCTTCACCTATCGGCGGCAACTGCTTTCACAGGGTCACCTTCTGTACAAATACAGAAGGTAACCTATTTCATGATACATTTGATAACCCAATTGTGAAACATAATTTATGTAAACTGATATTATTTGTTTTCTAATTCTTAGATGCATGTAGTGTCCAGGGTATAACCTAGCCTGGTGGATCCAGCCTGATCGCTGTGTTCATCATTCTACTTCACTTCACATTTTAGGATATCTGAAGTGAAATAGAAAGGTGAATGCAGTGATCAGGTTGGTTCCAACAGGCAAGTCCTACTCACCATTGATAATGTAATCGTGTGTGTGTGTGACCAACCAGTATCTTTGATAAGGGGCAAGGAGCTGATCTATGCTGCTATGCCCATCAATGGGGCTCTGGCAAAGACCTCACCTCACCTCTTGCCTGCTCACCAACGGTCGTCGACGGCAAGACCAGACTCACGTAGGTTTAGTCTGACCTGTTCAAACTTCTACATAAAACCCGTTTGTGTGTCAGATGTTACCTATGTGTTCACAGAAACATGTATGGAGCCAGCACATGTAGACTTGCAAGATTATGTGATGAAGTCCAGACAGACAGGCTTGATACTGATGTTTTTGAATGGAGACCTGGTACTCAGCATTAAAATGTAACTAGACCCAACTTATTTGTATTGTCTTTTTTGTTTGTTTTTGAATGCTTTCAGTCAATATGGGGAGAGAGAAACCTTGTGTATTCTGCACTGTGATCAGGGAACTCCTGTTATATACAGTATAACACACAGAAAGGTATGACCATACTTGACATGTTTGCAAGGTAGCCCCATTACCACCAGACAAAATACCAATAGGCACAGTATCTATCACCTGGGAATGACAATGAAAGGAGTACATTGTTATGTTAGCTGAACACTGCTTCTATGGCAGTGGTATTAACTTCTTCTTCAGCGGGGAGGGACACCCACTGCCGACCCCATCTCACCCCAAATCTAAAGACAACCTTAATCTGTCAAATTAGATTTTCACAACAACAAATAAAATTGAGAACTGTTGCATACATTTACTCAATTGTATTTTTCAAATGATCTTCCTCAGTAAGGTTTGTATATTGTCCCATGCAATAATCTGTACTCTGAATGTTTTATTTATTATGTGAAGGGTTGTTTATTCTACAAGGGACTGTTACTACTTTTGAAAATGATCAAAACTCTTAGTTTAGAATGTCTACATAAATTCAGCAATTGCATTCTTCCCATGTCACTCTGTAGGATACTGACCTATTCAAAACTTCCTCCAGCATCTGACCATCTGCCTGTAGTTATTGAACTCAACCTGCAGGAGGTTTGTTGTGATTGAGTTTAGGGGAACCGGCTGCGGGCAAGGTTCTGTCAGATGTGTGTCTTGGTGGTGGAAAGGATACATCCACATCAAACGACACCTCCAAGCCAACTCATGTTTGGCTTCGATCATGGCCGCCAATCCCATTTATTTATAAAGCCCTTCTTACATCAGTTGTCTCAAAGTGCTTATACAGAAACCCAGCCTAAAAACACAGAGCAAGCAATGCAGATGTAGAAGCACAGTGGTTAAGAAAACCTCCCAAGATAGGCAGGAACTTAAAGAAACTTAGAGAGGAACCAGGCTCTGAGGGATGGACAGTCCTCTTCTGGCTGTGCCTTGGTGGAGATTATAATAGTACATGGCTATTAATGCCAGATCGTTTTTCAAGATGTTCAAACGTTCATAGATGACCAGCAGGGTCAAACAATAATCCCAGTGGTTATAGAGGGTGCAACAGGTCAGCACCTCAGGAGGAAATGTCAGTTGGCTTTTCATAGCTGAGCATTCAGAGGTTGAGAAAGCAGGTGCGGTAGATTTGGGGGTGGGGGTCAAAACAGCAGGTCCGGGACAAGGCAGTGCGTCCGGTGAGCGAGATGGGAGAATTAGAGGGAGCATACCTAAGATCACACAAGACACCAGATAAGACAGGATAATATACCAGATAGGACAGACTGACCCTTGCCCCCCAGCACATAGACTACTGGAGACTGCGAGGGGGGGGGGGGGGTCGGGGGAAACTGTGGCCCCTTCAGATAGGACCAACCAGGCAGAATACAACCCCAACCACTTTGCCAAAGCACAGCCCACACCAAAGTGATATCACTAACTTAGTACCCTGACAAAAGGCGGAATAAAGCCCACAAGGTTCTTCCCCACCGCACGAGCCAAAGGGGACGCAAAACCGGATAGAAGGATCACATCAGTGACTCAATGCCGCCAGCATTTCTTGAGGCGCAAAGCCAAAAAACTAGGCCAACTCAGCAGGTGCAGTTCCCCTTTATGTCAGGAGAAACTATAAATGCTTATGGTAAAAAGGGGTTCATATGAATAAGGTAAACTTTTGTTTTAGCACTTAATTGATTATAGTTGAGTACTGTATAAATTAAAAGTAATCAAGATGCATATTGAACTGTAAGACTATCTTCAATGACTGTGAGAGCACATTCTGTCTAGTTAGTGTAAGTCTGTGTGTGGCACTGTGTGCATGTATGAGGCAGAATATTCATGACCTGTGGCTTAACAGTGTTTTCTGCACAGGGAGTACCAAGAAGAGTATGCCAGAGGTGTGGTGGAGAGGACCTGGAACTGAAGCCAAGATACACACCTACACTGGCAACGCCATGAACACCTACACAGGCCCTTCGTACGCCCCAGCATCTATCTACATCCTCAGGCTGCGGTCCAAGGACCAGGACACCAGGGCTACTGTGTACCTCCATGAGGGCTCTGGGACCTCCTGGGCCTTCCCACAGCTTCCCTCTGACTCCCGTGTCCACACCCTGGGTGTAGGAATGACCAGTGTCACCCTCAGCTGGGCCCCCAGTGCCCCCCTCAAAAGGATGCACACCCAACGCAGCTATGACTACTGTGTCCTCGTCAATCGCAAACACAACTACCGCAACCTTTGTGCCGCCCAGGAGGGCATCAGGAAGGAGCGGGAGAAAGACAAGAAAAAGGAGAAGGACAAACAGAGGAAAGTAACTGTGTGGCCGATTCTCAAAGACTGGTGGTGGCAGCAGTGGGATGCTGACACTGAGCTCCAGTCACCCGCTGCGCTCCGTGACGACTATGGTCATCTTCAATGTGTTTGTAAGGGAACAGAGAGCGTGTGCACAGTCTCTGAGCTCGTCCCTGACACGCAATACTACTTTGACGTTTTTTTGATCGACAGGCTAAATGGAACCAGTGCCGCATATACTGGAACATTTGCGCAAACACACGAGGAGGCCCGACCAGCTATCACACCACTTAGGGAAGGGGAGGTCCGGTGGGTGACCTTCCGGGATGGAGGCTCAACCTCTGGGGAGTTATTTAGCTTCCGACCCCGGGGCTGGCAACAGAGTGGCCTACTCACTCTACAGAGCTGCGAAAGCAGTGAGAAGATCAACATCACTGTTTCCAGCAAGGGCAAAGAGCTCAGCTCCCAGGCTGTGGGAGAAAACCTGGCTCAGATCTGGCTCCAGGGCAGCCCTTCCTACCTCATCCACTTGGAGAAAGAGGGAACGGCGGCTCCCAGACAAGCTGCTCCAGGAGTGCTGAAGGCCTCTGTTAAGATGCAGGCGTCCTCCACTTACCATCGTCAAGGGATACCTTCTCTCCCCTCCACTCTGCAGATAAAGTCTTTCAACAGGCTCAGGAGCTGTGAATCTGTCACCCTGGCCTGGATGGGCACAGAGGAGAGGAGCCTTTACTGCGTGTACCGCCAGAGGCTGGGTAAGGGGGGAGGTAAGAAGGGAGGCACGGCACCCTGCCTGGGGCCTGAGTCACGGTCGGACACTGAGAGGGTCCTGTGTAAATACTTCCAGGAGCTCAACCCTCGACGGGCTGTCACGACAGCCGTGATCGGAGGCCTGGAGCCTGGGGTGGCCTACATATTTGATGTCTATCTAATGAGACGCTGGGGGATCCCCATAAAGTACAGCAGCAAGACAGTAAGAACCAGGAAGGAGTGCTGAGCTGCTGCCCACTCGTAGTCTCAGTCTGCAGCAGCATTGGACTTAACAAAGAGGTGATTTACAAAGACACCATGAAAAAGTCATTCTACTACGAGGGAGACTGTTAAATGTGGTACACCCTGTGAAGAGTGGTCACATTTGAACACTGGTACTCATGGATTGGGTAGGAGTAGCAGAGGGGAGACTGCACACCAGCAAAATTCATTCCATTTCAGTAACCTGTGCTTTTTGTCTTTTTGTTTATAGTTGTTGATGATGTGCCAGTTGTCCAGGTACTAATTGTGTGACTGAGTACAAAGGAGGATATGTTTTTGATTAATACAAATTTTCAGTGAAGACTGGGCCAAAAAATATGCAACAGAAGCAGATAGAGATTTGATTAGACTTTGCAATGGGGAGAGAGAACCTCTGGCAAGAACCTACAGTATATATTTAGTGCTGCATTGTTTTGTTTCAATATTCAACAGGCTTAAAACACAGATAGGGTAATCTATTGATGCTTAGCGCAAAGTTAATGTGTATCTTGTGTTCTGCTTTCGCATGAAGTAGATAAAATTTGTTAGCGACTAGCTTCATTGTCGTTGATGTATTATTGTGCTATACTTCAAATACACCAATAAACACACATTAGGTATCTGTATCCTGGTATCAACATTCATCACTATCCTCTTTTGGTTGACTTGTCTCTTTGCTTAGTTAGTTGAGAAAACCAATTGAGAGATCAACACACCCCTACCCTATACTAACTTGCATTTATTTATCTCGGGGCTGCTTGGATGATTACTACAAAACTAAAGAGTAAGACTAAAGATCATTAAAAAATCTCAAATCTAAAGACCATGATTTAAAATACTTTCGATGACAATATTATTGATATAGAAGCAATAATGATTGAGAGATCACTGCACTTCCTGATTTGACCTCATTAAGAAATGCTATGACTGAATTTCAACAGTTGGTTTTGGGGTATGGTTTGATGTGGGTGTCTCTTGTGTGTTTGAAGGTGGGAACAGGTAGCCAAATTATATTGCCAATTAGCTTCAGCTGGCTGGTGTGAAATAGTGGCAAAGTTGTTTGGACTTTGGATAGCCTATCTCTGGGGATAGTTAGGGACTGTCAATAAATTACACACAACATTTAGTTATATGATTTTAAATAAATTAAGACATTAATTTCTGGTTTGATGTTTTTAGGGCATTGAAATTTGACCTAAAATATTGGCCCATGTACATTATATTATTTACTTATGGTCCCTAACTAGCCCCATAGGGATATCGAATGGTCCATGCCATCCGGGGGGGGGGGGGGACATCCCTACCCCATTGAAGTTGAAATTTAAAATGGCAATGAATGGTTATGATTTGGGTAGGTATGTCCCAAGGATCCCGGATAACACTGACCAATATCAAACAAAATTTACAATGGCATCGCCTGCAGCTACTCCGAATTGATTATTACTTGGGAGCAGCCAGTTGTGGGCAGGATTAAATTAACCCAAACCAA
Organism: Oncorhynchus masou masou; assembly: GCF_036934945.1. Classification (NCBI taxonomy): domain Eukaryota; kingdom Metazoa; phylum Chordata; class Actinopteri; order Salmoniformes; family Salmonidae; genus Oncorhynchus; species Oncorhynchus masou. The sequence continues at coordinate 55,846,837 of NC_088234.1, forward strand.
GGAAAACTGTTCGGATATCCTTCATTCAGTTACATTTTTTCTTCCTCTTAATCTCAGTTTTGGACAATACTGACTTTATGACCAACATTTACCCATTTACACTTTGTAGTCAATTTTGACACTAAAATAAGTGTTTCTGACTCATATCGATTCCACATAGGCCATTTTCAGAACGAGAAGTTTTGTAGGCGAAGTCCCTCTTTAAGTCAGTTTTTTTTTTCATTAGAAAAAAAAGTACTACTTTTTCTCCCTAATTTCGTGGTATCCAATTGGCAGTTAGTCTCCTCTCATCGCTGCAACCCCGTACGGACTCGGGAAAGCCGCGCTTCCCCCGAAACAGAACCCAACCAAGCCGCACTGCTTCTTGATTACAATGCCCGTTTAACCCGGAAGCCAGCCGCACCATTGGCGTTTTGACCACGTGCTTTAAGACCCAAACGGCGTTTCATACGACAGAGCCTGGACTCACTCGAACCCAGAATCTCTAATGGCACTGCTACTGATGCTGTGCCCGACAACCCCGCCACTCGCTAAGTCACTGTACCTGCTTCAACAGACAGAATGGGTGTTCATCAACCTGTGCCTAAAATGATTGACACAAATAGTCACAAAGTCATAAACCCCGCTCATGTAAAAAAACATGTATCTTCTAAAAATGAGATTTGAAACCTAACCTTCACCAAACTGCTAACTGTATGCCTAACACTAACCTCAAATTAACACATATTAAGCATGTTTTTCATTATCTTTTACGATAGACATTGCGGCTGTGGTAACTAGTGAAAGCCACACAAACGTAACATACGCAACAACAAAAAAGGTACATTTACGCTACGTACACTCCGTTGACAGGACAGCGCGCCAAATTTTGTAAACAAAGCAAGTGAAGCTTTCAACCAGATATCCACCATTTTGATAAAGAAGAAGGTTTCAAGGTTGGTAGAGGTTTTAAAACGCTATTACAAATAACGTTATGAATAGCGTGTGCAGACAATAATTGTTTTGAAATAATTTACAGGGGCTTTCTGCACTGCATAAATGTTTTTTTTTTAAAGGGCGACATTGTCACTGTTTTGGTAAAGAAGAGGGCTGGAGAAATGTAGCGATGTACGTAAGCGAACCACTCAAAATTGATGGACAAAACTAGCTATGCATGCATACATACAGTAGCTACAAGGACTGAACGTCAACGGGAATACAATTGCAGTTTTAATCATGTTTTTACGCTATACAGTGTTAGCCTAAAATGTCATTGTTTACAAACAATGGAGTTAAACAATATTGTATTTTGTGTTCTGATGGGGTATAGCAGTTGAACTAAGCTCATGAGTGATTTATAAGTTATATTCTTCAAGAATCATTGGCTATAACGTTATGTGGTTACATTTCTCCAGCCCTTAGTTATATATATATATATATATACATACACACACACACACACGCTCATACAGTTGAAGTCGGGAAGTTTACATACACCTTAGCCAAATACATTTAAACTCCGTTTTTCACAATTCCCGACATTTAATCTTAGTAAAAATTCCCTTTCTTAGGTCAGTTAGGATCACCACTTTATTTCAAGAATGTGAAATGTCAGAATAATAGTAGAGAGAATGATTTATTTCAGCTTTTATTTCTTTCATCACATTTCCAGTGGGTCAGAAGTTTACATACACTCAATTAGTATTTGGTAGCATTGCCTTTGAATTGTTTAACTTTAGTCAAACATTTTGGGTAGCCTTCCACCATAAGTTAGGTGAATTTTGGCCAATTCGTCCTGACAGAGTTGGTGTAACTGAGACAGGTTTGTAAGGCCTACTTGCTCGCACACTTTCCCCACACATTTCTATAGGTTTGAGGTCAGGGCTTTGTGATGGCTACTCCAATACCTTGACTTTGTTGTCCTTAAGCCATTTTGCCACAAACTTTGGAAGTATGCTTGGGGTCATTGTCCATTTGGAATACCCATTTGTGACCAAGCTTTAACTTCAATTGTCTTGAGATGTTGCTTCAATACATCCACATCCTCCCTCATGATGCCATCTATTTTGTGAAGTGCACCAGTCCCTCCTGCAGCAAAGCACCCCCACAACATGATGCTGCCACCCCCGTGCTTCACGGTTGGGATGGTGTTCTTCGGCTTGCAAGCCTCCCCCATTTTCCTCCAAACATAACGATGGTCATTAAGGCCAAACAGTTCTATTTTTGTTTCATCAGACCAGAGGACATTTCTCCAAAAAGTACGATCTTTGTCCCCATGTGCAGTTGCAAACCGTAGTCAGGCTTTTTTTATGGCGGTTTTGGAGCAGTGGCTTCTTCCTTGCTGAGCAGCCTTTCAGGTTATGTCGATATAGGACTTGTTTTATGGTGGATATCGATACTTTTGTACCCGTTTCCTCCAGCATCTTCACAAGGTCTTTTGCTGCTGTTCTGGGATTGATTTGCACTTTTCTCACCAAAGTACGTTCATCTCTAGGAGACAGAACGCGCCTCCTTCCTTAGCGGTATGACGGTTGCGTGGTCCCATGGTGTTTATACTTGCTTGCTATTGTTTGTACAGATGAACGTGGTACTTTCAGGGGTTTGGAAATTGCTCCGAAGGATGAACCAGACTTGTGAAAGTCTACAATTGTTTTTATGAGGTCTTGGCTGATTTCTTTTGATTTTCCCATGATGTTAAGCAAAGAGGCGCTGAGTTTGAAGGTAGGCCTTGAAATAGATCCACAGGTACATGTCCAATTGACTAAAATGACATCAATCAGCCTATCAGAAGCTTCTAAAGCCATGCCATCATTTTCTGGAATTTCCCAAGCAGTTTAAAGGCACAGTCAACTTAGTGTATGTAAACTTCTGACCTACTGGAATTGTGATACAGTGAATTATAAGTGAAACAATCTGTCCGTAAACAATTGTTGGAAAGATTACTTGTGTCATGCACAAAGTAACCGACTTGCCAAAACTATAGTTTGTTAACAAGAAATTTGTGGAGTGGTTTAAAACGAGTTTTAATGACTCCAACCTAAGTGTATGTAAACTTACGACTTCAACTGTATATACAGTACTATTCAAAGTTTGGACACACCTACTCATTCAAGTTTTTCTTTATTTTGTACTATTTTCTACATTGTAGTATAATAGTGAAGCCTTCAACACTTTATTTTTGCTATCTTGCACCCCAGTATCTCTACTTGCACATCATCATCTGCACATATATCACTCTAGTGTTAATGCTAAATTGTAGTTATTTCTCCTATTGCCTTACCTCCCTAATCTTACTACATTTGCACACACTGTACATATATTTTTGTATTGTGTTATTGACTGTACGTTTGTTTATCCCATGTGTAACTCTGTGTTGTTTTTGCCACACTGCTTTATCTTGGCCAGGTCGCAGTTGTAAATGAGAACTTGCCTCAACTGGCCTACCTGGTTAAAGAAAGATGAAATATATACAAATATTTTTAAAGATGGAATCATGTAGTAACCAAACAAGTGCTAAACAAAGTAGCCACCCTTTGCCTTGATGACAGCTTTGCACAATTTTGGCATTCTCTCAACCAGCTTAACCTGGAATGCTTTTTCAACAGTCTTGAAGGAGTTCCCACATATGTTGAGCACTTGTTGGCTGCTTTTCCTTCACTCTGAGGTCCAACTCATCCCAAACCATCTCAATTGTTTTGAGGTCGGGTGATTGTGGAGGTCGGGTGATTGTGGAGGCCAGGCAAGTCTCTTCCTCTTATTGGTGACCTTTAGTAGTGATTTCTCTGCAGAAATTTGACCACGAAGGCCTGATTCACGCAGTCTCTTCTGAACAGCTGATGTTGAGATGTGTCTGTTACTTGAACTCTGTGAAGCATTTATGTGGGCTGCAATTTCTGAAGCTGGTATCTCTAATGAACTTATCCTCTGCAGCATAGGTAACTCTGGGTATTCCTTTCCTGTGGCGGTCCTCATGAGCGCCAGTTTCATCATAGCGCTTGATGGTTTTTGCGACTGCACTTGAATACATTTTTAATGTTCTTGAAATGTTCCTCATTGGCTGACCTTCATGTCTTAAAGTAATGATGGAATGCCTTTTCTCTTTGCTTATTTGAGCCGTTCACCCCATAATATGGACTTGGTCTTTTACCAAATAGGGCTGTCTTCTGTATACCCGCCTACCTTGTCACAACACAACTGATTTGTCTCAAACACAAAGGAAAGAAATTCCACAAATTAACTTTTAAGAAGGCATACCTGTTAATTGAAATGCATTCTAGGTGACTATCTCATGAAGCTTGTTGAGAGAATGCCAAGAATGTGCAAAACTGTCAAGGCAAAGGGTGGCGACTTTGAAGAATCTCAAAGATGAAATATATTGAGATTTGTTGAACACTTTTTTGGTTACTACATGATTCGATATGTGTTATTTCATAATTTCAATCGCAGATTTCCCTTTTAACCTAAAGTTGACAGATCGGGATGTGGCTACTCGACCAGTGTCAAGCACTGTTCAACACCTCCAGCCTCTATGGGGTGCTGGGCGTCTCCAAGGAGGCGACAGACGCAGAGATCCGACACAGCTACTACAAGGTGTCGCTCAGGGTTCACCCAGATCGTGCTCCCGAAGACCTGCAGGCAACAGAGAAATTTCAGGTGGGAAAGTGTCATCTCAAACACCTATTCAAATCTGCAGTTAGCCTAGTTCACCTAGCTAACTGTCTAGAGTTGTATTTTACTGTATTTACCTAGCCCCTTTCATTCAGGTGCTTGGGAAGATATATGCCGTGTTGAGTGACAAGGAGCAGAGGGAAGTGTATGATGAGCAGGGACTTGTGGCTGAGGAATCTGACTCACTGCAGCAGGACCAATGCTGGGAGGAGTACTGGAGGTTGCTGTTCCCTAAGGTAGACTAACTATATAACTATCTAAAGCTGATTAACATCTCCACCATTTTTAGGCCCTCCTGAGAGAACTTTTCTCTTTCATACCTTAGCCATAAAATAGTCACTAGACGTGTGTAATTTTGAGTAATGTACCTTAATCATTACAAGACTGTCATCAGCATCACCCAGTACCATCTTCCTCTGTATCTCCCCAGCTTCTTGACTTTCTTTATCCGCCTGGAAGCAAATAAACACCCAGTATAATGTCACAATTAGAATTTGTTCGAACAACCATCTCTCCTTCATTAGATCACATTGGAGGACATCCAGGAGTTTGAGAGGAAGTACAAAGGCACGGAGGAGGAGAGGCAGGATGTGATGCAGATTTACCTGCAGCACCAGGGGAACATGAACGCCATCATGGCCTCAGCCCTGTGCTGCTCTCAGGAGGACGAGCCCAGGATCACAGCCCTTATACAGACAGCCATCCAGGCAGGTGAGCTCACGGCCTACCCTGCTTTCACCCAGGAGAGCACCAGGAAGAAGAAAACACGCAAACAGAAGGTACAGTGTGCTTTATACAAATACTTGTACACACTCACTTCCTCTGTTGGTAATTATTTTTAGTTCACATTTGTGAGAATACTTTGTTCTTCCAGGCTGATGAAGAAAGAGAAGAAGCTGAGGAGAGGCAGAGAGAGATGGGACTCAATGATGCTGATGACAGTCTTGTAATGATGTTAAAGGTAAGTTGAATCACACAACCAAGATCTTAACTGGTGACTGTTTTAGGGGTTCAGGTACAGCATTAATGGTGTGTATTTTTGTCTCGTTAACAGCAAAAGCAGAAGTCCAGAGAGCAGAATTTTAACTCTTTCCTGTCTGACCTGGAAGGCAAATACTCCAAGGGAGGAAAAGCCAAAGCAGGAGGGAACGGAAAAAAGTGAAGACTTCAAAACCTTGAATTTAAGACAAGGTAGAGGTTAAGGTCAAATTTTTATCAAAACTTGACACCTGCATGCCCCCTAGTCACATCTATCACGTATTTCTATACAAATTATCTTACTGATCTAAGCTCCGCTAGCACCTCGGCTGAAAGTAGAATATGGCTTCTACTGCAGTGAGGTGAATTGTCCCAATACTTAAACAGCCCCTCTATTCCCTCGAAAGTCTCCTGTGCCTTACACTAAGCCCTCATCACATTAAGGTTTGTTAGGAAAACATCTAACACCTACCTTTTAGTTGGCGTCTCTCGAAGGCTTGTCTTTTCTCTTCCCTTTAAGGTATGCTATGTGAAACCCCAAAGTTTTGTGCTTGTCTTTTTTACATGGGAAAATAAAGGTAATGTGCTTATAAAAGTACAAAACAGCCAGTCGAAGCATGTCAGTGTTCAAAAGGCTTTTGTTTCTCCCTGCATAGTTGGACTTACCATTAGGGTCATCCTACGAAAATTGTCTTTCCTGTCCCCTGCCTTAACCACCAGGAAAAACACTAATGTTAGATAATGACATGTTTTAATTTAAGTGTTTTGTTAATAAAACGTATGTAAAACAGATATTGCAAACTATTTGTATATAGTGCGTTCGGAAAGTATTCAGACCCCTTGATTTTTTTCCCCCCCACAGTATTACTTTACAGCCTAATTCTGAAATGTATTAAAAAACATATTTTCCTCAATCTACACACAATACCCCACAATGACAAAGCAAAAACAGGTTTAGACATTTTTGCAAATTTATTTAAAATGAGCTATCATATTTACATAAATATTCAGACCCTTTACTCAGTACCTTGTTGAAGCACCTTCGGCAGTGATTACTACCTCGAGTATTCTTGGTCCTGAGCACTCTGGAGCAGGTTTTCATCAAGGATCGCTCAGAACTTTGCTCTGTTCATCTTTCCCTTTATCCTGACTAGTCTCCCAGTCCCTGACACTGGAAAACATCCCCACAGCATGATGCTGCCACCACCATGCTTCACTGTAGGGACGGTGCCACGTTTCTTCCAGACGTGACGCTTGGCATTCTGGCCAAAGAGTTCAATCTTGGTTTCATCAAGATTCATCTATAACATAACAAAATGTGGAAAAGGGGAAGGGGTCTGAATACTTTCCAAATGCACTATATATATATACACGGTTGAAGTCAGACGTTTACATACACCTTAGCCAAATACATTTAAACTTAGTATTTCACAATTCCTGACATTTAATCCAAGTAAGAATTCCCTGTCTTAGGTCAGCTAGGATCACCACTTTATTTTAAGAATGTGACATGTCAGAATAATAGTTTAGAGAATGATTTGTGTCAGCTTTTATTTATTTTATCACATTCACAGTGGGACAGAAGTTTACATACACAATTAGTATTTGGTAGCATTGCCTTTAAATTGTTTAACTTGGGTCAAACTTTTCAGGAAGCCTTCCACAAGCTTCCCACAATAAGTTGGGTGAATTTTGGCCCATTCCTCCTGAGAGAGCTGGTGTAGCTGAGTCAGGTTTGTAGGCCTCCTTGCTCGCACACGCTTTTTCAGTTCTGCCCACAAATTTTCCATTGGATTGAGGTCGGGGCTTTGTGATGGATACTCCAAAACCTTGACTTTGTGGTCATTAAGCCATTTTTCCACAACTTTGGAAGTATGCTTGGGGTCATTGTCCATTTGGAAGACCCATTTGCGACCAAGCTTTAACTTCCTGACTGATGTCTTGATGTTGCTTCAATATATCCACATCATTTTCCTCCTCTATAATGCCATCTATTTTGTGAAGTGCAGCAGTCCCTCCTGCAGCAAAGCACCCCCAAAACATGATGCTGCCACCCCCGTGCTTCAAGGTTGGGATGGTGTTCTTCAGCTTGCAAGCCTCCCCCTTTTTCTTCCAAACATAACATGACTTCAACTGTATATACATTACATTTACATTTAAGTCATTTAGCAGACGCTCTTATCCAGAGCGACTTACAAATTGGTGAATTCACCTTCTGACATCCAGTGGAACAGCCACTTTACAATAGTGCATCTAAATCATTAAGGGGGGGGGGGGGGGGGGGGTGAGAAGGATTACTTATCCTATATATTTCGTAGAAAATCTATTTTTCTCCCACTCTAAATGTCATAATACATTAGAAAGTATTAGTTATTTAGTGGATTACTTAAACTAATGTCAACTAAATAACTAATTTACAGGGAATAGCTGTCCCTCAATTTCATGTCAATGGTGTTACGCCATTAAATAACATTTATAAAAGCAACATCCTTGTGAACTTCTTCCTGGGTCGAATGTTCATTGGAGCTGTTTTGAAAAGCACATGGTGAGTCTGCAGTAGAGGTCGACCGATTATAATTTTTCAATGCCGACACCGATTTTTGGAGGACCATAAAAGCCGATGACGATTAATCGGCCGATTTTTTTTTTTTTTTTTTTTTTTTTATTTTTTTTTTTTTTTTATTATTATTATTTTTTTTTTGTAATAATGACAATTACAACAATACTGAATGAACACTTATTTTAACTTAATATTATATATCACTAAAAATCTATTTAGCCTCATAAATAATGAAATTTGGTTTAAATAATGCAAAAACAAAGTGTTGGAGAAGTAAAAGTGCAATACGTGCCATGTAAAAAAGCTAACGTTTGAGTTCCTTGCTCAGAACATGAGAACATAAAAGTTGGTGGTTCCTTTTAACATGAGACTTCAATATTCCAAGGTAAGGTATTTATAGGACTATTTCTCTCTATACCTCTCTCTCTTATAGGCACTTTAGTGTTGCCAGTGTAACAGTATAGCTTCCGTCCCTCCCCTCGCCCCAGGAACATATCAACAACGGCCACACTCAAAGCAGTGTTACCCATCCCTCCACAAAAGCCGCAGCCCTTGCAGAGCAAGGGGAATAACTACTTCAAGTCTCAAAGCAATTGACGTTTGAAACGCTATTAGCGCGCACCCCACTAACTAGCTAGCCATTTCACATCGGTTACAGCAGCCATTAGGCTGATAGGCTTGAAGTCATAAACAGCGCTGTGCTTGAGAAGAGCTGCTGGCAAAACGCACGAAAGTGCTGTTTGAATGAATGCTTACGAGCCTGCTGCTGCCTACTATCACTCAGTCAGACTGCTCTATCAAATATCAAATCATAGACTTAATTATAACATAGCACAAATACGAGCCTTTGGTCATTAATATGGTCGAATCCGGAAACTATAATTTCGAAAACAAATCGTTTATTATTTCAGTGAAATACGGAACCGTTCGGTATTTTATCTAACGGGTGGCATCCATAAGCCTAAATATTATTGTTACATTGTACAACCTTCAATGTTATGTCATAATTACGTAAAATTCTGGCAAATTAGTTCGCAATGAGCCAGGCTGCCCAAACTGTTGCATATACCGACTCTGTGCAATGAACGCGAGAAGTGACACCATTTCACCTGGTTAATATTGCCTGCTAACCTAAATATGCAGGTTTAATAATATATACTTCTGTTTATTGATTTTAAGAAAGGCATTGGTGTTTATGGTCAGGTCCTGCAAAGATTGTGCTTTTGTTCAATCATCCCCCAGCGTTGCATCGATTATATGCAACGCAGGACACACTAGATAAATGAGTAATATCATCAACCATGTGTAGTTATAACTAGTGATTATGATTGTTTTTTATAAGATAAGTTTAATGCTAGCTAGCATCTTACCTTGGCTTCTACTGCATTCACGTAACAGGCAGGCTACTCGTGGAGTGCAATGAGAGGCAAGTGGTTAGAGCGTTGGACTAGTTAACTGTAAGGTTGCAAGATTGAATCCCAGAGCTGATAAGGTAAAAATCTGTTCTGCCCCTGAACAAGGCAGTTAACCCACCGTTCCTTGGCCGTCATTGAAAATAAGAATTGTGTTCTTAACTGACTTGCCTAGTTATATAAAGGTGTAAAAAAATTTTTTTTTTAAATCGCCATCCAAAAATACAGATTTCCGACTGTTATGAAAACTTGAAATCGGCCCTAATTAATCGGCCATTCCGATTTAATCGGTAGACCTCGAGTCTGCAGTCTCTTCATGTTAGCAATTATGATTCATTTGGTAAAGACGCTTTAAGATCGGTCGCTGGTGTTACACAGTTTATAGTATGGGGAAAAGGAAATTTGTTTAAAATAATTGATCAAATCACATGATTAAGTAATTTATTCACAATTTAAGAAGTGTCGTTTGAGCTACTGTGGCCACCATCTTAGATATTCTACAGATTTTTTCACTGGTTACTGTTCCTGCTGTTTTTATTAGAACAGTCTGAAGGTTTGTCACTGGTGTTATAGAAGAATGTTTTGTTTAAATAATTTTTTTATATATTATCATTAACCTTTTTTGTCTTGGATTATATATTTAAAGTAAATACTCAAATTACATTCTGGAAAGCCTTAATTGTCATTAAAATATAGGGTACACCGGTGACAAAGGCAACACAAGCATTTTAATGTGATATACAAAAAATAATATGCTGTCATTTATTTTCATTAACATTGTTACACCATTAACTATTATGACTAATTTGTAAACTTTTTATTGGCTGGTCAAAAAGCCACCATTTTCGTAGAACGACTCATTCCCTGCATAGAATAATTTAAGAGTATAGAGATCAGAGAACATAAACAATATACATACCAACATACATACAGATAGGTAGGTTTAATGAGACGGGTTACTGTCTTTGGCAGCCAGGTAAGCAGAGTTCCAACATACAAAAATAGGGCTCTAGAAAAACAAAAAAAAGCATCAAATAAAATCACCAAACAGTACAATGTAGAAATGTTCTTTGTAGTATAAAGTGTTGTTGAAGGCCCCGTTGGGAGTGGCAGCAGGGTCTTGCATCCTGCCGTGCTGAGGTGTGTGGTTCGTGGAGGCGGCCGATGTTGATAACACAGCCACAAAGCAAATTCCACAGCCAGTCAAAATTGGCAACAAATGTATAGCTTTTTTTTTTCACTTTAAAGTTAGGCATACGGTTAGCAGTGTGGTAAGGTTTAAAATCATATTGTAAGACGAGAAATTGTAGAAATGGGCGGGGTTTAATGATAATTAAGACTTTGTGGCTGTGTTAACTAGTGACAACCGGTGGAAGGGACTATAACCCAGGTCTGCTACTGCGGGATGTAAAGCCCCCCCTGGTGTAGGAGCGTGCTGGGACTGACACAGGCACCAGTACAGCTGAGGAGAGCAGGACAAAGATGAGTGTTAATGAGCATTGATAGTTAATATTCAAATCATCTGTCTGAAAATAATGACTTTTCTCATTAGATACCCAGAGGCTACAACCGAATTCTCTCAAACATAATTAGACCGCAACCCAGCGACATGTTTTATAAATGAGGACCACAGATGGCTCCTATTGACCTGGGGGAGGGGCTTGTGTGTCAGGCTCCTCCTCATCCTTGATGGGGGAGTGGCCCAGAGGGTGGTGGATGAAGGAGTCCAGGAAGGAGGAACTGCTGATGCCCAGACTGATGCCCATCACTCCGATGCCCAAAGAGTCTGCCAGTGTACCAGACAGAGACTCAATGAGTTAGCCACAAAAATTAATGCGTAGAAATTGTGTACAGTATTCAATGTAAAACGAGGTGCCCACCTGTACCCAAAGATTCTCTGCCAGGACGCCCCTGTCCAATGTTGTCCAGTACTGTGAAGGAGCGGCGGTAAGGGGTGTCTGACTGCAACAGAACCCAGAGTTAAATCTCACGGACTGGGACGCAGGCAAACATATTCCATATGTATCTATTACAATATAAACCTACAAAATATGGCTAAATCGTTCTGTAGTGGTATAATAACTTTTACCGTGTGTGATTATAGCCATACCCTGTAGGTGTGGGTGGTGTTGGGACGGGAGAATACGTCCAATTGATGAAGCCGATCCCGAGGAAGCAAACAACCAGCTTCATCTGTAACAGCACTATGGGCACGACTGGACAAGCCTCTATGCCGCTACACACAAAATAAAATAGTGTTGTGTTATTAGCAGGTGATAGTATTAAGTGTTGTCAAGTCAGTGCAAGATGTACAACTATTATGCAGAGTTCTACTCATCCAATACCTGAGTAGGTCTGAAGTGCTGTCCAGAGTGCATGGGTTCAGCTTCTTCTGTGCCGATGGGGGGAAGGAGTGTGTTCCTGCTCAGAGGTATCAGAGGCGAGGCCAGGCGGTCACTGGCTGTGGGTCTGGAGAGTAACAGCCCTGTTCACTTTCCACACTTTCCATAAAGTTACACAAGTCCCTTTAACATGGCGCGAACTGAAATCATTCCACATGAGGGCAAATTATACTGTATGCTTCACACAGATCTTCTTTAACTCAAGGTTCATTAAAAGTTCACCCGTTGGTACTTAATCACACACAACTCCTCACATCTCTACCACTTCCCTTCTGCTGAACAGAATGCCACAAGGCAAGAGTTAAACAGCAAACAGCTTTCAAAGTAATCTCTCTGCACAGACGGTTCTCCAGCTTCAGAGCAATAAATAAGACGGGAGGCGGTGTACATGGAAGAGGAAAGGGACCAGCTGGAGAATGGGTAACCCCGTTTAAGTTAACTCACAGGTGTGTCCCACGGATGACCTCCTCCATGGAGCCGGCGGCACTGAACTGTGTCAGGCAGGGAACCAAGGGCAGAAGGGTGCGTGGGGGGGGGTTACGGCGTAGCGCCGAATGGGGCGGACGGGACAGGGACGAGGAGCTCTGCTCTAGAACCCGGCGAGGACGGGGCTTGCTGGACGGAATCACACTGGACCCTGGCCGATGGGTCACCACCATCCTCTCCTCATGGTCCCTGAGAAGGAAGCAGTGAACCTTAACTCAAAGTAACATATGCAAAAACCTACATATCCATAGCTAATAACCGTCTCTTGCTCTCTTATTTAATGAGATAAAAGGTGAGTGGTTCACAGCTACAGTGAACTCCTTATGCTACACTCTACTAATAAAGATTGTTATAGTATCATCATGAGTATGATCAGTCTCCATACTTAGCTTTCTCCATCACGCCCAGGTTCCTCTGCTGCAGGGGGATGCCGTGGATCACTATGAGGTCGTTGAGGTTGTGATGCGTCACCGCTGCCCCTACTGGTACCCGACTGGACTGTAGGAGGGAGGGAGGCAGAAGAAGATACAGAGTTAGACTAGGCAAAAGTGGTCATTCACCTAAAACCTAAACACCAGCCACAACATCCCTACGGACACTTGCACGTCACCACAGTTAGCTCCAACTTGGATTTTCTACATGCAACCAAGTGGAGACGACATACCACCACCCACTTGAGACCAAACAGACGATTAGACAAAATAGCAAAAAAAAAAAAAAAAGCATTCCAAAATGGTCATTATTGAACTAAATAAGAGACGTGTGTAAAAGAAATAATCAACAATTGGTTAAGAAGTATGAAAGTGACTAAAAGTGGTGTGGTTTGTGTTATTCAACAGGCACAAGCACATTCAGTCTAGGAGTGAATAATAACATGCCGCTGTGGATGGCGTCGATCGGCGCCATTTTGGCTCTGGGTGAGAGTTACATACAGTGGATGGCTTTTTCTGCTTTTTGGATTTCCGTCTGGACTTGTGCTTTGAGACCCTTGATTTTGTGGTCTTTGGGGGAAAAACGGATGACCAATTGAGAGAGAGAAAAGGAGAGAGTGAGGTGGACAGATACAAGGTTGTTGGTTTGAAAGGTGTGAAACAGACCAAGGAACAAGACAGAGTAGGGGACAAAAAGAAGGAAGGAAAGAAAAAAGGATTAAAGTTAATGAATTGATAGCCTTCAAAACAAGAGTGAGAAGAACTACGGACAGCAGGGGAAAACAATTCAGCATCGGTGTCTGTTTTCAGTTTGCCGAATTTGTCCTAAACTCTCAAACACATCTGAAGGTTATTATGGAGTTCAATCACAGTGCTTATTAACATTTCTTGACATAAAACCTACATCCTAGGAGTAGGATGTTCCACTCTCTGAGAAGGTGGTCCTTCAACCCCCTCTCAGGGCACTGACCTGGGGTTGCAGGCTGCCTGTTAGCTGGGGCACCCTGATCTGGCCTAGCTTGGGGAGAAGGGTGGGAAGTGCGGACAGAAGCAGGAAAGGATTCTCAGCATCAGACTGTGATGGGCTGAAGTTCACTGCAGTCTTCTCATCATCTGTCAATAAGAAGGGGGCAGAATACTGTCAATTTGACAATGATGGATTTGTTGGTTTAAAAGTCAATGACAAGTCAAAAGTGCCTATAAGACATAGTCCTGTGGTCCTACCTGAGATTTTGCTCTGTGGTCCTACCTGAGACATAGCCCTGTGGTCCTACCTGAGACATAGCCCTCCCAATGCCTGCGGACCAACTCCTCCATCCAGCCAACCAGCTCTCGCCACACGTCGTCAAAGAGCAAGTCCAGGGCCGCCTGTCTGCGACAGCGATAGGGAGACACAGGAGGCAGGCAGTACCTCCGCCGACCAGCCCCCACCCAACCCCGCTCCCACTCATCATCCCTGTAAAAGTCAAACCACAGATTAAACCATCAACACAACAAACCTTTTGCAAAATAATGTCAAAGTCTTTCAAATACTAAGCTTTGTTTTAGGTTACTTGGTACAATGGAACCCTTGGGATAATCCTAAAAGTAGGCTCCAAGCTCAATTAAGTGCACCATACTTTAAAGTATTTGAAATGCCCCTATATTTAAAGCGTCCTAAATAGGAGAGCTGGGTGGTGACTCACAGGTCCCTGCTGTCAAAGGCCAGGTACTCCTCCATTAGGCCTTCAGCCTCGATCACCTTGGGCCTGTCATGACCTCTGGATCCACTGGGAGTACCAGGGGGGTGGTCAACTGCCACACAGGGCCTGGACAGCACAGCCCTTCTCCCCTGCACACACAGACTGGACACACAAACAACATGGTTCACACTGACATCAGTTTCTCAACAGCATCAGTCCAAACATTTTAGACTAGCCAGTGCCAGTATGCCTTGTGTTACTTAGTTCACTTGCTGTTTGACAAGCCACACAGTATGTAGGTCACAAAACCACAAAGCCAACGGTAATCTATAATTGATGGGATAACAGCATCAGTAGCTAGTGCTCACTCTGTGCTGGGGCAGGGCTTGTCCTTATCCTGGGGTTTGCTACTACTGCTGTCCTTCTGTCCAGCTGCAGTGGTGCTGGCGGGTGTCCCGGTCCCCTTCCCTGAGATTGCGTACCACTGAAAGCCCTCGTCACTGGGACACACCAGCTGACTACCCAGAATCCTGTGGGTTCACATAGTAGGGTGGATAGGAGGTGAAACAGTGATTAGAACTTCAATGAATCCAACAGACAGGAAAATGAATTTATTTGATTAACAATTTAATTTTGTAATGCTGAGCCAATGGTCTAGGACACATTCTCTCATTGTGTATAGGGGCCCAATGGTTTTGGGCCGATCATTATGTGGTAAGTAGTTCCTTCTCGGGTTTGCAAACAAATCTAAATCAGATTTATCTTAGGTATCTTTAAGTTAGACGGCTCTTTTTAAGAAGTATCACTATACAGCAGCCAAATGACCTTCAGCAATACATTTACAGGTGAGGAGTGGAAGGAGCCAGGCTAGAGTGGCAGTAATGTGTGAGATGAGGGGGTGTAGGGTGAGGACCCACCGTAAGTGAGGGAACCTGAATGCCCACTGATGACACTCATCTTGCAGCCCCAGTAGATGCGCCCCACCCCGCCCCTCGTAAAGCTCCTCATCAATCTCCTCAAACATTTGCTGCACCTGTCGCGACGCCGCCTTGTCAAACTCCTGAGGGATGGAGAGAGGGAAGGGAAAAAGAGAGTGAGAGGAGCCCCGACTGAGAGGCACACTATGACAGAAGGTCGTTGCTTTTCAAGCTACTTATCAATTATTAGCAGCATGTCGCTGAGCGCTGTTCATTTCACAGCACGCTACATGGCTCCCAGGTGACTGTGTAAGTGATTGTGCTGGAGCAAGTAGTACCATTTGCATGTATATTTCAGAGACTGTGTGTGCGTGCACAGGCGAGGGTTTGTGTGTACTGTACAATATTAAGTTCGTAACTTAGGACTGTAGGGGTATGAGTTCTATGAGGCCTTCTGAGGACATGGCTGTGTAAATAAATCAGAGATTTTTTGTTTTGTTTCTGAAGGCAAGCTCTAGAAAGCTCAGCATCACGACGAAGCGAAACCATGAGGGAAATGACCTCTGCAGACAGAGCAGATTGCCCTCATTACCAAGTCATTACAATACAAACATGATTACTCTAATTTAATGGTAATCTGCATACAAGACTGTTGTAGCATTCAGCATGGCTATGCCTCGCTATATATGCACTTCAAAATACTCAGAACATAGGGCATTTGAACTGAAAGATTCTGGCAGCCAGCTGAGAAGGTGAGGTGAGACTCACATCATAGCCCCAGGAGAAGACAGAGCTCCTCTCTGTAGAGATGCCTGTCCCTGTGTAGCTGTGGATCCCAGACCAGGCCCGCGTTGTGTTTCCAGTGGTGACCGTTGGAGAGTCTGACCGGTTAGAGGCTGCAGACGTCGTCTCTGAGCTGCAACAGAGGACAGATGTTTACATGTTGCTGTACGTTACAGTGTTGTGTGTTGTTGAGTGTACCAGGGAATATTTTAGAGCAGTGAAGTATATTACTGTGCTGTTCAGATTATGTTACTGGCTACCTCCCTCTATTTTGTCTCCTTGCCTTCACACATCTAAACAGGATCTGTGAAAGCAATATGGCTGCTCCCTACAAGTGTGCATGGTTTCACCTGTCCGGTTCATGAAAAACAGGTCATACCTGTTGTAAGTTGAGACAGCTTCCTGAAGGTCATGGAGGAGGTGCTGGGGGAGGAAGTCATCATCTACCTCTTCTGGGAGAGGGTGATGGTCAAGGTGGCTTCGGGATAAGCCACGACTGCAGAGAAGGGAAAATATAGCTGAATAAAACATGAATAAGCAATAGCATTGATATATATATATCTTTCATTGTAATACTTTGGTGGGTTGATATTTATTGTTGTAAAAAGACATTGATCCCAAACAAACAAGGAGTGAAATATGAGGTAGAAGTGGGACCCTTACGTCATCAGTTACAGCATTGAACAACATCATCCTATTGCATCCATTTGTGTAATGGAGGCAACTGACCTTGGATTGGTTTGACAAATGGGCTCTCACATGATCACTACATTATCCTTTACGTTGTCACCCGATAATTAGCTAACCAACAATCTAACTTTAGTCAATCATGTTACCATATTTCAATCTCGAATGACAGAAATTACAGTTAACAAAGAATGACAAACTTGTCCACTAGCTAGCAACTATTACTTACATCTCAAGACTGTGCGTTACCGGCCGCCTGGTGTATCGCGAAATCATCCTTTTATCCGTTTTTATCGCCTCATGCCCCCCCGAGTGTCCTCTCTCACCGTGCTTCCCTCTGATTCATGCCCCCACTTGCTCTTTTGGCAGAGGTTTGTCATTTTCAGCCGCCCGCGGTTCAATAACACCTGTACACCCTAGCAAGTTACCTAGCTAGCTAGCTTCGTTGTCTTTGATGTGGAACTTAATTGCAGCCAACTTGCTAACGTTAACAAACATTAGCTAGCTACTAGATTCGCTAACGTTAGCTAACTGAGAGGGAGAACCAAACCGCGCAGTTGTGCACGAAGTGGCCTGTTACTATACAATGCAGTGGAATACTTCAAATAAAACGCGGCCTAAAAGTATTATGGTATTATAGGTTATGTTTCAGGCAGCGCCAGTAAAATAATCAATATAGCCATTAACTACAGCATCCCTCACGACAACAATAACAAGGCTGTCATGGATACCTAACTTTCTTATTCCTATACCTCACGGGAAATGTATTTTGATCTCCTCTAAAATGACCTTTTGCAAAAATATAAAAGACTACAACTCCCTGTGTTCTGTGCGATATTACTATTGCGCTACAAAATTATGTCCGTCTCTCACCTGGGAACGTTGTCTACGTATAGAATTCAAAACAATTGTAATTCCACATTTTATGTAAATTGTATAACTTTTCTATTTGATTCATTATATTTTTTGTGTATCGTAATTTTGAAGCAAAATTTAATCGAAGTATATTATTATTCCAGGGATAAATACGTGTCGTATAGGAACCAATTACAAAAACTGTAGTATTATAACCGAGATCTATTAATGGTAGGGGAAAAAACAGTTCCTCTAACGGCATGAGAATGACAGAACTTGACAACTAATTTTATTTTTATGGGAATCCTTCTCGAAGATTAACGTTAAAACATATACATAATAAACAAGGCAAGGTCAGACCTCTCTCAGAACTGTGACCTAAGTTAACTTTAATTGATCATGCGATTAGCTAGTGAAGGCACTGACGAGTTAGGATGCTAGCTTCATTTTATTGACATGACTTCGTTTGCAAATGTCATGTAATGTTCATTGTAAAAGAGTAGGCCTATCATTGAAGACTTAGATCAAGATATCATGTGATCAATGGCAGTTTACGTATAGTTACACAATAAGTTTATCGATAAAAGACAAGCTGCCTGTCTGAACAGTTTGGAAGCTGAGCTTGTACCCTATAATTCAGTTATGATTCAAATGTCATTATAGAGATGTCGTATGATCTGACCTACAACAGTCTCTGCTGATAACAAAGCAAAGGAACATAACTTATCTTGTTATTGCTCATATCATAGGTTCATCAAGCCACCCTCACTATGGACCCACTTAGGAGAACAGCCTTGCTAGATGACATGGTCCAGTACTATCTCTTCTTGGTTCAGCCTAACCTCTTTGACACACAGTCTGATGATCTACGTCTGAGACCTTGGCCAAGGTTGCCCCTCTCCTTGTGCAGTATATCTGGCAACAGCAGCCATTCAACCTCAAGTACCACACTGAGAAAGGCACAGTACTGGTTCTGACCTGGATACAAATGTTTTTTGAGGATTAAAGGAATTGTTATACAAATCATTTTGATGCTTTGACTGAATGAATGGTGATCATATCTTGATTGTACCTGCAAGGGGAGTTCCTGCACACTTTGGAGGCAGCGCTGTGTTTGGGGACAGTGTGGAGGATGAGTGGTTCATCTTATACCTCCTGCTTCAGATCACACAAGCCTTCCCAGAACTTGCTGCCAGGTAGAGTGGAGCACACGGTCTGCAAAGCTCTGTATTACTTCCAGTTAGTTTCAACTTCCCAGTGATATTTATTTTAACTTGCAGGTTAGAGTACAATGATGGGGAGTTCCTTCTGATCGAAGCAGCAGACTATCTTCCCAAGTGGTTGAACCCAGAGAGCTGTGGAAACCGAGTAAGTTATCTACGTTTGATGTAGCCCATTTAGCGTCTATTTACGATTGTATTTTACGTCCAGGACGTTGTGTTAAGAGCTCTTACACTTGCACTAAAAGTTAACACACATGCGGTACTATTTTCACATCAAATTTATTTGTCACATGCGCCAATTACAACAGATGTAGTCTTTACAGTGAAATGCTAACTTACAAGTCCTTAACCAGCGATGCAGTTTTAAGAAAATACCTTAAAAAAGTAAGAGATAAGAAAAAACAAATAATTAAAGAGCAGCAGTGAATAACAATAGCTGGGCTATATACAGGCGGTACCGGTACAGAGTCAATGTGCGGAGGCACCAGTGTTGAGGTAATTGAGATATTCATGTACATGCAGGTAGGGTGGCTATGTATCGATGATAACAGAGAGTAGTAGCAGGAGTCTTATGGCTTGGGGGTAGAAGCTGTTTAGAAGCCTCTTTGGCCTAGACTTGGTTCTCCAGTACTGCTTACCGTGCGGTAGCAGAGAGAACAGTTTATGACTAAGGTGGCTGGAGTCTTTGATGATTTTTAGGGCCTTCCTCTGACACCGCCTGGTATAGAGGTCCTGGATGGCAGGAGGCTTGGCCCCATTGATGTACTGGGCCGTACGCACTACCCTCTGTAGTGCCTTGCGTTCGGAGGCCGAACAGTTGCCATATCAGGCAGTGATGCAACCCATCAGGATGCTCTCGACGGTACAGCTGTAAATTATTTTGAAGATCTGAGCCAGTCTTCACGACTGTCTTGGTGTGCTTGGACCATGTTAGTTTGTTGTTGATGTTTTGGAAACAAAATACAAATTTGTACACCTTTATAGGGTTAGGGTTCCCACATGGCCATATTTCCATATTACAGCAGCTGTTTATGTAAAACAGATGGAAGACAGTCGACTACCTGTGCTAATTAGCTATCTGCGTCTCTGAACACCTATGCGTAAATGGAAGACGGACGCCATAAACGTGTTTTCACTGAAAAATACTGTCGGTTGCAACTGTGTTTAAAACAGTGTATGACAGTGTATATTTTACATTTGTGAATTAATTTTTATGTGATATGATAGTAGATGGCTTTATGTTTCTAGAACCGTACTGCAATTGACAATCGATTCACGTTTACATGGAATGTTTGGGCTGCCAGAGTCAATTCTCCTCTAAACGGAACATGTAAGGTCCTTGAACTGTAAGGAGTAACATCAGGCTCCATTATTAGGCTATGTGTGATGACTACAAATTGTTTATCACTGTCTATACATCTCTTCACATAGCTGACTATCCCTTTGTTTGTTGCCTCTGTAGGCCTATATCAGTCTGTCCATCTGTGTCTCTCCCCCTGGTTCTGGTCTGCTAGGTGTTCCTCTACAGGGGTGAGCTGTACATCCTGCCCTGACCTCCCGCTCTAGTGGAGTTGGCCTGCCCATGAACGCAGTGCCCAGCGTGAACCATCCTGCTCTCGTCCCACACACAGGCCTGTCTGGCCAGCCCCAAGATCTGCACTGCTCTGGGGAAAAGACTGGAGGGGTGAGTGACGCAGCAGAAACAACACTATGAAGTGTTGAAGTGATTGTAAGGTTTCTGTTTGAGGGTAGATTTGTGTCTTATGATTAGGGCCAGGCCTTTGGCTGTTTTCTTTCTAGCCCGCATTTCGATCATCTGACCTCAAGAGGACGATATAGCGCCTTCTCACACCATATGTGAATTAATTGTCACGTGTGCATACCGTGACAATCTAATGTAATTATCCAATTAGTCAAAAATAAATTCCCAACCATGTGGATTGACTTCAAGTCAATTGTTTGCTGAAAATTGTCATCAGCAGCCTACACTTTAGACTAATGCACCAAATTATTAAACAATCAACATAAATATTTAACTTATTGTTTGTTATCAACATTATATAGGAATAATCCGCGTTTTATCTATGAAAATGGAGCCTATTGTCGAACAAAGTAGCCATTTTCATTCGCTATAGAAATGCATGTAAATGTTGAGGATATGCAAGCGCCAATATCCCAAAATGTGCGATTTCATTAACACAAGTAAAAAACGGAGTTGTAGTCTGGTCAACCAAAATAGAAAGCCTCTATAATAATGGACGAATCCACTGACTCCACAAGACCAATATTTTTCATGTAGGAGAGCTGGGTGAAGATGTTTAGTTGTTCTGACTGCTACAGGGTATTTACAGGAAGTGAACTATTCAAGTGTTGGCATATCATTCCAAGTAGGCTACCTGCGATTTTACGTGCGCTTTGTGGAGGCGGGGAATCGTATCTCTCCAAATACTCGGTCTTAACAGAGTTGGAGAAGTTGTTGGGTTGTTATTTTTATAGTGAATGAAAATAGACTAGCCACTTTGTTTTGAAACTAATTTTCCCCTCTAAAATTTCGGATATAAAAAAGTCCTTGCTATCCTGAATTCTTGGGACGTCCCAACTCAGATGTTACAATGTAAAAAGATTAAGGTTAGGTAAGGTTAGATAATGGTAGGGGTTAAGTTTAGGGTAGAGACATCTTAAGGACCCAGATGTAAAAATGGCTATCGTTCCCATATGTTAATGGCCCAATGCAGCCGTCAAATAATTTCCTGGTAACAATTAAGTACCTTACTGTTTTCAATCAAAATGGTAAAAAATAAACAGGTAACTTCTTAGCAAGAGCAGTTTCTCCTGCAAAAAAGAATTGAGTGGGGAGGGTAAAACTGAAAATGAGCTGTTATTGGCAGAGAGGTTTGGAACTCTTTCTTATTGGTCTATTAACTGCCAAAACTCCATCCCAC
This sequence comes from Oncorhynchus masou masou, assembly GCF_036934945.1. Taxonomy (NCBI): domain Eukaryota; kingdom Metazoa; phylum Chordata; class Actinopteri; order Salmoniformes; family Salmonidae; genus Oncorhynchus; species Oncorhynchus masou. The sequence continues at coordinate 55,868,842 of NC_088234.1, forward strand.
CAAAACATGCTGAAATTTAAGGCTGTCTGTTCAAGCAGCTTTTACACTAAAAGGTCATTATCATAATTGTCATAGTATTGTTCCATTCTCATAGAATGAAAAAATAAAATAATATTATGTATGTAAACACACACATAGTTGTGTACATATATATATTATATATAAATATTATATACACACACACACATAGTTGAAGTTGGATGTTTACATACACCTTAGACAAAAACATTTAAACTCAGTTTTTCACAATTCCTGACATTTAATCCTAGTAAAAATTCCCTGTCTTAGGTCAGTTAGGATCACCACTTCATTTTAAGAATGTGAAATGTCAGAATAATAGTAGAGAATGATTTATTTATTTCAGCTTTTATTTCTTTCATCACATTCCCAGTGGGTCAAAAGTTTACATACACTCAATTAGTATCTGGTAGCATTGCCTTTAAATTGTTTAACTTGGGTCAAATGTTTCGGGTAGCCTTCACAAGCTTCCCACAAGAAGTTGGGTGAATTTTGGCCCATTCCTCCTGACAGAGCTGGTGTAACTGAGACAGGTTTGTACATTTTCTATAGGCTTGAGGTCGGGGCTTTGATTTTGCAGGAACAGCTCAAATAAGCAAAGAGAAACAACAGTCCATCATTACTTTAAGACATGAAGGTCAGTCAATCCGGAAAATGTCAAGAACTTTGAAAGTATCTTCAAGTGCTGTTGCAAAAACCATCAAGCTCTTTGATGAAACTGGCTCTCATGAGGACCGCCACAGGAAATAAATACCCAGAGTTACCTCTGCTGCCGAGGATAAATTCATTAGAGTTAACTGCACCTCAGATTGCAGCCCAAATAAATGCTTTACAGAGTTCAAGTAACAGACACATTTCAACATCAACTGTTCAGAGGAGAGTGCATGAATCAGTCCTTCATGGTCGAATTGCTGCAAAGAAACCACTACTAAATGACACCAATAAGAAGAAGAGACTTGCTTGGTCCAAGAAACACGAGCAATGGATATTAGACCAGTGGAAATCTGTCCTTTGGTCTGGAGTCCAAATTGGAGTTTTTTGGTACCAGCCGCCATGACACGGTGTGGGTGAACTGATGATCTCAGCATGTATGGTTCCCACCGTGAAGCATGGAGGAGGTGTGATGGTGTGGGGGTGCTTTGCTGGTGACACTGTCTGTGATTTGTTTTGAATTCAAGGCACCCTTAACCAGCCTGACTACCACAGCATTCTGCAGCGACATGCCATCCCATCTGGTTTGCGCTTAGTGCTTATCATTTGTTTTTCAACAGCTCTATGAACCAATACACCTCCAGGCTGTGTAAGGGCTATTTGACCAAGAAGGAGAGTGATGGAGTGCTGCAGCAGATGACCTGGCCTCCACAATCACCCGACCCCAATCCAATTGAGATGATTTGGGAGGAGTTGGAAAGCAGAGTGAAGGAAAAGCAGCCAACAAGTGCTAAGCATTTTTTTTTCATTTAACTAGGCAAGTCAGTTAAGATCAAATTCTTATTTACAATGACGGCATAAACCTGGCCTAACCCGGAGGATCCTGGGCCAATTGTGCGCTGCCCTATGGGACTACTAATCGCGGCCGGATGTGATGCGACCTGGATTCCAACCAGGTACTGCAGTGACGCCTCTTGCAATGGGACGCAGTGTCTTAGAACACTGCGCCACTTGGGAGCCCTATGTGGAAACTCCTTCAAGACTGTTGGAAAAGCATTCCTCATGAAGCTGGTTGAGAGAATGCCAAGAGTGTGCAAAGCTGTCATCAAGGTGGCTACTTTGAAGAATATAAAATATATTTTATTTGTTTAACACTTTTTTTGGTTAATACGTGATTCCATATGCGTTATTTCATAGTTTTTAATGTCTTCACTATTATTCTACAATGTAGAAAATTGTAAAAAATAAAGAACTCTTGAATGAGTAGGTGTGTCAACTTTTACTGGTACTGTATATGATATAAAATTGAGCAGACACTGTAGCTCATAGGATTTGTACCAATGTACGTCAGGAGCACTATCTGTAGCCTAATGGTTATTAGACAGCTTCAATCTTGACAGCATGGCATTTGCTTCTATTGATTGTTAACCCAGAGAACTGATTACACATGTTGGAGTATAATTGTTCTATTACTGGTTAGAAACAGAAACAAAAGATTATGCAATCTTGCAAACAAAAGTAAATAATTGTTCAGTGTGTGAGACTGCTAATCACTGATGCTAGCTAACCAGTAAGGTGTTTTTATATTCTCCTGAACAGTAATATTTCCTAGATTACTCATAACAGCCCTCTATTTTACATTTCAATGAGCATAGCGGTATCGGGCTGTTAGCATTGCAATTGTCAGTGATTCATAATGTTATCCCTTTTGGTGATGATGTGTTATTGTGGTTGTTGTCTGTGTCAGGAGTAGCTGCAGGAACACCAGGAACACTGGTGTCTGTTTGTCTACATGTGTGCCTGCATATATGTGTGTGAATACACTCTATTGTGTGTGTGTGTGTGTGTGTGTGTTTAACTCTGGTGGCAGGGCCCCAGGTGAGGAGATCCTTCAGCTGCTACAGAGCTGGGATCCCTGCAACATGGAAGAAGTGAGGAAATGCGAGGCCCATCTACCCCCAGAGGACAGTGGGTAAACACCTCCTATTACTACAGTACAGCAGTCACTCAGTCTGGTATCAGCTCAGGTGTAATGAGTAAAATCCCTGTTATTATATGACATTTACAGCGCTGATATGTTCACACCACTAAGTAGACTGCTGGCTTTCGTGTCAGATAAAACCACACAGGCATAAGGCCTGCTGATTTTTAGAGGAAGGGTTCAGCCTTTACTAAACATACCCATATCGTAAACTAGTTAAATTAGCGGTTTCCAAAATGATGAGCTAGAATGAGTTGGTTGAAACACTGATTTTTCTAATGCCCCCCATCTCCAGGTGAGAGTTGGCTGGATATTTCAGCCCAGGAGCTGGAGCATAGGGGGAGGAGTGGGGGTGGGTGGCTTAAGCCCATCCACACCGAACAGACGCAGGGGGGGAAGGGGTGAGGAGGAGGGGGGCAGCTACAGCCTGGTGGCTGTGACCCAAGGCATAAAGAACTTCATCAACGCCATGTCTTCACATGAGGGGGCCCATCTACCCTGGTGAGACTGACAGACTGTCTGTCCACACTGTTCTACTTAGCCCTGTATGCGGTATGCTAACTGCTATGAGATACTGTGTAGAATGCTAACGTATGCTAGCTGCTGACTGTAACGGGTATCAATGTAATTTGCCTTTGTTTATGTTACAGGTCCCATTCAAATGAGCCTTTCGGGTTTGATCCAGACTCTATGGCCAGTGCACTGGACAGACTACTGGGTATGTAGTTGCTAGTAGTAAGTTCTATATGAAGGCCATATGTCACATATGTATACAACACATTTTCCAAAAAATAGTAGCATTAGTCACGTAAACACGGAAATAAACAAATTGCACATTGTACTTTTTAACTATGTGCTATGTAGACATGTCAGGGGCTAAGGATGAGGAGTTGGATTCAGATGACCTAGATGATGTCGATGAGGCCGTGGATGGTCCTACCGGACTGCGAGGGGATGAAGGGGCAGAGGCTTCGGAAGGTCTTAGGAAGTACATGGATGAGATGGACCATGAGCTCTTGGGCACCAGCATGGGACAGAGCTTCAACCAGCAGGTAAGATATGTGATCGATATTTACCACTTCTTGTTGCAGTGTGCAAATTCTGTAAAGAGTTCTTTGGAAAGAGGAAGGATTAGGGATACCTAAGTTGCATTAATTGCATATAAATATGTCAAATAATGATTGTATTCTATGATTCCTACAGGGCACCAATAAAGCAGACCCAGCAGCCAATGGCTGCCATCATTCCCCCAGCGGGGAGGGTCTGCCGGGTGAGGATGAGGAGATCCAGCCCCTGGACATAGACCTTAACATGGTCACTAACCTCCTGGAGTCTCTGAGCTCCCGGGCAGGCCGGGCCGGCCTCTAACCTGCTGCAGAGTCTGGGCATTCACCTGCCACCCAATACTGACCGTTCATGCTGAACACCTGCCCCTCAATTCTGACCATTCATTGAGAACTCTGACCGCTCATTATGCCCTAGCAAACAAAATCACCCAACACCTAGTTCTTACTGTCTGCGCAGCCTAGATACACTGCCCTTTAAACGTTTTGCTCACAGAGTACACCATGGACCACACCAGAATCAATAATGTACATCAGGACAGTGGTTTGACAACTGGATCATGTTTGCCATTCTGAATGCAGGATCTAAAAGGTAACTGTAACCCTACAAAGTTGTGATCCTAACGTAGAGGCACTTTCACCCCTTTTGGATATTTGAATCTGATTGTCCTAAATATAACATGTAGTTTAAAATGTTTTTGTTTTACAGCACTTAAATCATTACTTAGTCAAATAATAAAGTCGTACAGCACATTGATATATCAGCTGACGTAAGAAGGGCTATATAAATCAATTTGATTTGATAATTTTTTGGGGACAAAATGTGTAGTCATTTTCTAAATATATGATGTTAAATGAGGTTTCAAGGCAGTGAAAATATTATTTTCTTCGCTTACCCTGTGCCGTGTTATTACACATTCTCATTGTGATTCAATATTAACCTAAGCCCAGCCAATTTTAGTAATACATTTGAGATAAACATGTGGACTTGCTTACTGTTAACTTTTTATTGTTTCATGTGGGGATTTGAAAAACCTTGAGGAAGACATAGTGTCTCTATGCAGAGTTTCCCAAAGATTATCTTCGGGACCTCAAGGGGTGCACGTTTTGGTGTAGGCCCTATTTTGGTTCAGGTTTGTAATTTCTAGGGCTAAAACCAAAACGTGGACCCCTTGGGAAACACTGCTGTATTGGTTTCTAGCACTTGGAGTAGAGATCACTTTCTGAGTCTAAATGCAAGCTGAGATCTACTGCTCAGATTTTAACTATGCAATTAAAAACAGTTCTGTATCAATGAGGTTTGTGCAATAGGCTATAGGCCCAGTACATTATCACTGCCAGTTGACATTTACATTTAAGTCATTTGGCAGACGCTCTTATCCAGAGCGACTTACAAATTGGTGAATTCACCTTATGACATCCTATGCTTGAATTGCCCTGTCAGTGTTGTTCTACTCAAACTATTTTAAAATGATATACAAAAAAAATAGGAATATGATCACACTGGTAGTATATCATTTGTTGTATTACTTGTGAGGCTGACGAGCATAATATACAGCGCATTCGGGAAAGTATTCAGACCCCTTCACTTTTTCCACATTTTGTTATGTCACAGCCTTATTCTAAAATGGATTAAATTACAATTTTTTTCCTCGTCAATCTACTCACAATACCCTGCAATAACAAATCAAAAACGGGCTTTCAGACATGTTTGCAAATTTATAAAAAACAGAAATATCTTATTTACATAAGTATTCAGACCCTTCCTGAAGGACAACCATCTCTGCAGCACTCCACCAATCAGACCTTTATGGTAGAGTGGCCAGACGGAAGCCACTCCTCAGTAAAAGGCATATGTGACAGCCAGCTTGGAGTTTGCCAAAAGGCACCTGAAGGACTCTTTGGTCTGATGAAACCAAGATTGAACTCTTTGGCCTGAATACCAAAGTGTCATGTCGGGAGGAAATGTGGCACCATCCCTATGGTGAAGTATGGTGGTGGCAGCATCATGCTGTGGCGATTTTATTTCAGCGGGTGGGACTGGGAGACTAATTAGGATCTAAAAAAAAAAGATGAATGGAGAAAAGTAAAGAGATCCTGCTCCAATCAAAATATATTTGAGACTTTAGATTTTTCAAAGTAGCCACCCTTTTCCTTGATGACAACTTTGCACACACTTGGCATTCTCTCAACCACCTTCATGAGGTAGTCACCTGCGATGCATTTCAATTAACAGTGCCATGTTCATTTGTGGAATTTCTTTCCTTTTTAATGAGGTTTGAGCCAATCAGTTGTGTTGTGACATGGTAGGGGTGGTATACAGAAGATAGCCCTATTTGGTAAAAGACTAAGTCCATATAATAGCAAGAACAGCTCAGATAAGCAAAGAGAAACAACAGTCCATCATTAAGACATGAAGGTCAGTCAATGCGGAAAATTTAAAAAACGTTGCAAGTTTGTTCAAGTGCAGTCGCAAAAACCATCAAGCGCTATGATGAAACTGGCTCTCCTGAGGACCACCACAGGAAAGGAAGACGCAGAGTTACCCCTGATGCAGAGGATAAGTTCATTAGAGATAACTGCAATTTAGATTGCAGCTCAAATAAATGCTTCACAGAATTCAAGCAACAGACACATCTCAACATCAACTGTTCAGAGGGGACTGCGTGAATCAGGCCTTCATGGTCTGTACCACTACTAAAGGACAGCAATAAGAACAAGAGACTTGTTTGGGCCAAGAAACATGAGCAATGGACATTAGACCGGTGGAAATCTGTCTTTTGGTCTGATGAGTCCAAATTTGAGATTTTTGGTTCCAACTACCTTGTCTTTGAGAGAAGCAAAGTAGGTGAACGGATGATCTCTGCATGTCTGGTTCCCACCGTGAAGCATGGAGGAGGTGTGGGGGTGCTTTGCTGGTCACACTGATTTATTTAGAATTCAAGGCACACTTAACCAGCATGGCTACCACAGCATTCTGTAGCGATACGCCATCCCATCTAGTTTGCAATTAGTGGGACTATCATTTGTTTTTCAACAGGACAATGACCCAAAAACACACCTCCAGGCTGTGTAAGCACTGTTTGACCAAGGAGATTGATGGAGTGCTGCTTCAGAGGACCTGGCCTCCACAATCACCCAACATCAACCCAATTTAGATGGTTTGGGATGAGTTGGACCGCAGACTGAAGAAAAAACAGCCAACAAGTGCTCAGCATATGTGGGAACTCCTTCAAGACTGTTGGAAAATCATTCCTCATGAAGCTGGTTGAGAAAATGCCAAGAGTGTGCAAAGCTGTCATCATGGCAAACGGTGGCTGCTTTGAAGAATATAAAATAAAACATATATTTTGATTTGTTTAACACCTTTTTGGTTAATACCTAATACCATATGTGTTATTTCATAGTTCATTGTTCAAACTTTTGACTGGTATTTTATATATTTTTTTACTGGACTGATGGTCTGCATCTGATGTTCAGTCTGAGGGGAGCTAAGGAGCAGCACTGAGGCTGCCTCTCACTGTCCCTCCTCTCTCCCTCTCAACTGAGAAAGGACAGCTGATGACCAAACTCAAGTCGCACTGCATTATTTCTGCCTCATGCACACATTCATGTTGTTACTCCTATGATCAGTGAAAGTGAAATATTCCTAGATTTAAAGAAAGACACGCTGCTAATAATAACAACGCAAGCTTATCGGAACACTTTGCTATACTCATTCATTCCAGCTGCAGTGCTGGTTGTAGTGTGAGTTGAAGTAAGGAAAACACGCATTTCATTAAAACAGCAGACATGGTGATCTGACCAGTTGGTGACCACCGACATGGAGTGTATTGCTTATTTCCATTAATCTTCTCACTAACCATGTTTCCATCCACAGTTTTTATGCGAGTAAAGTCATACCAAATGAAAAAAAATCATGACAGTTGTGACGGAAACAGGAAGCCGACAGATCATTTGTTCGTTTGATATGTTGGGATCTTTTTGTGTCTGTGAAATGTATAATGCGAGAAATTACATCCTCACCGAGCGAAAGGATGGAGCTGGCGCTTTCAAGGAGCGGGACACTAATCCCAACGCTATAAGAAATCCCGCTAAACCCTCAGACGAACCATCACACTTTAAACAGATCAACATTCACAAAGCATGCGTGGACCAACTGGCAAGTGTCTTCGCTGACATTTTCAACCTCTCCCTGACTGAGTCTGTGATACCTACATGTTTCAAACACACCACCATAGTCCCTATGCCCAAGAAAGCGAAGGTAACCTGCCTAAATGATTACCGCCCTGTAGCACTCACGTCGGTAGCCATGAACTGCTTTGAAAGGCTGGTCATGGCTCACATCAACACCATCCAGCCCGGAAACACGAAACCCACTCCAATTTGCATTCAACAGATCCTTTCCAACCTGGACAAAAGGGACACCTTTGTGAGAATGCTGTTCATTGACTACAGCTCAGTATTCAACACCATAGTCCCCACAAAGCTCATCACTGAGTTAAGGACCATGGGACTAAACTGGACTTCCTAACTGGCCACCCCCAGGTGGTAAGGGTAAGCAACAACACATTGGCCACACTGATCCTCAACACTGGGGCCCCTCAGGGGTGCATGCTTAGTCCCCTCCTGTACTCCCTGTTCACCCACGATTACAACACCATCATTAAGTTTTCTGACGACACAACCGTGGTAGGCCTGATCACCGACAATGATGAGACAGCTTATAGGGAGGAGGTCAGAGACCTGGCAGTGTGGTACCAGGACAACAACCTCTCCCTCAATGTGAGCAAGACAAAGGAGCTGATCATGGACTATAGGAAAAGGAGGGCCGAACAGGCCCCCATTAACATTGAAGGGACTGAAGTGGAGCGGGTTGAGAGTTTCAAGTTCCTTGGTGTCCACATCACCAACAAACTATCATGGTCCAAACACACCAAAACAGTTGTGTAAAGGGCACAAAAACATAATTTCCTCCTCAGGAGAGTGAAAGATTTGTCATGGGTTCCCAGATCCTTAATGTTATACAGCTGCACCATCGAGAGCATCCTGCTGACCAATTAATCAAATGGCCACCCGTCTATTTACACTGCTGCTACTCGCTGTTCATTATGTATGCATAGTAGAGGTTGACCGATTTAATCGGAATGGCCGATTTAATCAGGGCCGATTTCAAGTTAGAACAATCGGTAATCTGCATTTTTGGACACCAGTTATGGCCGATTACATTGCACTCCATGAGGAGACTGCGTGGTTGGCTGACTACCTGTCATGCGAGTGCAGCAAGGAGCCACGGTAAGGTGCTAGCTGGCATTAAACTTATTTTATAAAAACAATCAATATTAACATAATCACTAGTTAACTACACGTTTGTTTGTTTTTTTACCTTTATTTAACTAGGCAAGTCAGTTAAGAACAAATTCTTATTTTATGGTTGATGATATTACTAGTTTATCTAGTTTGCCCTGCGTTGCATATAATCGATGCGGTGCCAGTTAATTTATCATTGAATCACAGCCTACTTCGCCAAACGGGTGATTTAACAAGCGCATTCACGAAAAAAACCACAGTCATTACACGAATGTGTACCTAACCATAAACATCAATGCCTTTCTTAAAATCAATACACAAGTATATATTTAGTTAATATTTAGTATATTTAGTTAATATTGCCTGCTAACATGAACTTCTTTTAACTAGGGAAATTGTGTCACTTCTCTTGCGTTCTGTGCAAGCAGAGTCAGGGTATACAGTGCCTTGCGAAAGTATTCGGCCCCCTTGAACTTTGCGACCTTTTGCCACATTTCAGGCTTCAAACATAAATATATAAAACTGTATTTTTTTGTGAAGAATCAACAACAAGTGGGACACAATCATGAAGTGGAACGACATTTATTGGATATTTCAAACTTTTTTAACAAATCAAAAACTGAAAAATTGGGCGTGCAAAATTATTCAGCCCCTTTACTTTCAGTGCAGCAAACTCTCTCCAGAAGTTCAGTGAGGATCTCTGAATGATCCAATGTTGACCTAAATGACTAATGATGATAAATACAATCCACCTGTGTGTAATCAAGTCTCCGTATAAATGCACCTGCACTGTGATAGTCTCAGAGGTCCGTTAAAAGCGCAGAGAGCATCATGAAGAACAAGGAACACACCAGGCAGGTCCGAGATACTGTTGTGAAGAAGTTTAAAGCCGGATTTGGATACAAAAAGATTTCCCAAGCTTTAAACATCCCAAGGAGCACTGTGCAAGCGATAATATTGAAATGGAAGGAGTATCAGACCACTGCAAATCTACCAAGACCTGGCCGTCCCTCTAAACTTTCAGCTCATACAAGGAGAAGACTGATCAGAGATGCAGCCAAGAGGCCCATGATCACTCTGGATGAACTGCAGAGATCTACAGCTGAGGTGGGAGACTCTGTCCATAGGACAACAATCAGTCGTATATTGCACAAATCTGGCCTTTATGGAAGAGTGGCAAGAAGAAAGCCATTTCTTAAAGATATCCATAAAAAGTGTTGTTTAAAGTTTGCCACACGCCACCTGGGAGACACACCAAACATGTGGAAGAAGGTGCTCTGGTCAGATGAAACCAAAATTGAACTTTTTGGCAACAATGCAAAACGTTATGTTTGGCGTAAAAGCAACACAGCTCATCACCCTGAACACACCATACCCACTGTCAAACATGGTGGTGGCAGCATCATGGTTTGGGCCTGCTTTCCTTCAGCAGGGACAGGGAAGATGGTTAAAATTGATGGGAAGATGGATGGAGCCAAATACAGGACCATTCTGGAAGAAAATCTGATGGAGTCTGCAAAAGACCTGAGACTGGGACGGAGATTTGTCTTCCAACAAGACAATGATCCAAAACATAAAGCAAAATCTACAATGGAATGGTTCAAAAATAAACATATCCAGGTGTTAGAATGGCCAAGTCAAAGTCCAGACCTGAATCCAATCGAGAATCTGTGGAAAGAACTGAAAACTGCTGTTCACAAATGCTCTCCATCCAACCTCACTGAGCTCGAGCTGTTTTGCAAGGAGGAATGGGAAAAAAAATCAGTCTCTCGATGTGCAAAACTGATAGAGACATACCCCAAGCGACTTACAGCTGTAATCGCAGCAAAAGGTGGCGCTACAAAGTATTAACTTAGGGGGGCTGAATAATTTTGCACGCCCAATTTTTCAGTTTTTGAATTGTTAAAAAAGTTTGAAATATCTAATAAATGTCGTTCCACTTCATTATTGTGTCCCACTTGTTGTTGATTCTTCACAAAAAAATACAGTTTTATATCTTTATGTTTGAAGCCTGAAATGTGGCAAAAGGTCGCAAAGTTCAAGGGGGCCGAATACTTTCGCAAGGCACTGTATGCAGCAGTTTGGGCCGCCTGGCTCGTTGCAAACTGTGTGAAGACCATTTCTTCCTAACAAAGACCGTAATTAATGTGCCAGAATTGTACATAATTATGACATTGAAGGTTGTGTAATGTAACAGCAATATTTAGACTTAGGGATGCCACCCGTTAGATAAAATACCGAACAGTTCCGTATTTCACTGAAAGAATAAACATTTTGTTTTCTACATGATAGTTTCCGAATTTGACCATATTAATGACCTAAGGCTCGTATTTCTATGTGTTATTATGTTATAATTAAGTCTACGATTTGATAGAGCAGTCTGACTGAGCGGTGGTAGGCAGCAGCAGACTTATAAGCATTCATTCAAACAGCACTTTCCTGCGTTTGCCAGCAGCTCTTCGCTGTGCTTCAAGCATTGTGCTGTTTATGACTTCAAGCCTATCAACTCCCGAGATTAGGCTGGCCATACCAAAGTACCTATTAGAACATTGAATAGTCAAAGGTATATGAAATACCAATGGTATAGAGAGAAATAATCCTATAATAACTACAACCTAAAACTTCTTACCTAGGAATATTGAAGACTCATGTTAAAAGGAACCACCAGCTTTCATATGTTCTGAGCAAGGAACTTAAACGTTAGCTTTTGTACATGTTATATATTGCACTTTTACTGTCATCTCCAACACTTTGTTTTTGCATTACTTAAACTAAATTGGACATGTTTCAATCATAATCGGTCAATCTCTAATGCATAGTACACAACCTGTACTCCTTCACATTGACTCAGTATCCCCTGTATGTAGCCTTGTTATTGTTATGTAATTTTCTTGAATTACTTTTTGATTTGTAAGATTGTTTTAACTTTATTTAGTCAATATTTTCTTAACTCTCTCTTGAACTGCATTGTTGGTTAAGGGCTTGTAAGCATTTCTTGGTAAAGTATACACCTGTTGTATTCGGCGCATGTGACAAATACAATTTTATTTTATTTGAAATGGCAGGGGAACGACCAAATATTGATATAAAAAACGTCAGGTCAAAATAAACTTGGAGCCACACTGTGAAATGGCGTGTGGTCCTTCCACTAAGACTCCACAGTAGGCAACAGATGAAATAACTTTGATGAACTTCACAAGGAGGTGAAAGTGCACGCTGATCTTGATGCAGCTTTCCAATAAATATCAAGGATCTGATTCTGGTAACATGATGATCGATGCTTGACTGCCGTTTGACAAATACAAATAAATTAACTACATTATGTCGAGCCTACCCGAACAGCATTCCCGCACAATCTGTGAGCTGTACATGCACCAAGACCAGAGTAGGCACATTTGCTATTTAACACAACAGTTTTTGTGACAAAACTATAGTTCAAAATGCGATGGAAGCACATATAACTTAAAACGAAAGTCAGTTCGAAATAAAAATAGAACTGTTTGGCCATAATGACCATTGTTATGTTTGGAGGAAAAAGGGGGTCAAAGAACACCATCCCAACTGTGAAGCACGGAGGTGGCAGCATCATGTTGTGGGGGTGCTTTGCTGAAGGAGGGACTGGTGCACTTCACAAAATAGATAGCATCATGAGGGAGGAAAATTGTGTGGATATATTGAAGCAACATCTCAAGACATCAGTCAGGAAGTTAAAGCTTGGTCACAAACGGGTTTTCCAAATGGACAATGACCCCAAGCATACTTCCAAAGTTGGGGCAAAATGGCCTAAGGACTACAAAGTCAAGGTATTGGAGTGGCCATCACAAAGCCCTGACCTCAATCCTATAGAAAATTTGTGGGCAGAACTGAAAAAGCATGTATAAGCAAGGAGGCCTACAAACCTGACTCATTTACACCAGCTCTGTCAGGAGGAATGAGCTAAAATTCACCCAACTTATTGTGGGAAACTTGTATAAGGCTACCTGAAAAGTTTGACCCAAGTTAAAACATGTAAAGGCAATGTTACCAAATCCTAATTGAGTGTATGTGAACTTCTGACCCACTGGGAATGTGATGAAAGAAATAAAAGATTAAATAAATCCTTCTCTATACTATTATTCTGACATTTCACATTCTTAAAATAAAGTGCTGATTCTAACTGACCTAAGACAGGGACTTTTTACTAGGATTTGTGAAAAACGGAGTTTAAATGTATTTGGTTAAAGTGTATGTAAACTTCCGACTTCAACTGTAAATGTGATGAGTTTGCTGCATATTTCAGAGATAAAATGACACCCATTAGGCTGGGTATCAGTCAAGCAAGACCTGATGAGAAGGTCTTTATGTGCACTAGCCTACTACGCAAAGGCACTATGGGTTTATTTTCCCTGGTTGACACAGACATGTTCAGGAAAGTATTATCACAATTTAAGCCTTCTACCTGCCTTCTCGATCCTATCCCCACCACCTTCTTCAAAACAGTTTTGAATTGCATATCTGGAGAACGGCACGCTATTGTTATTAATCCCTCCCTGTTCAATGGCACTTTCCCCACTGCACTAAAAACTGCTATGCTGAAACTCCGTCTGAAAAGTAATCTAGATTCTTCAGCACTCCAAAATTCCATTTTTAAGCAAAATTCTGTAGAAATTGGTGTTCAAACAGCTAAATTATTTATTTATTTGCCAACTAAGTTAAAGTGGTAGATGATCTTAGAGCCAATACGGATGCCATACAGCTCTCTGTCCTTGTGCTCTTGGATTTAAGTGCTGCATTTGACACTGTTGACCATGATGTCCTTCTGGACAGAATGTAGTGATGGGTTGTCCTCTCTGGTCCAGTTCTAAATTGTTTTAGGACGTTTTTAACCAGTCAAGAGTTTTTTGTCACCCTTGGTGAACATAACTCAGAGAAAAATACATATCACATGGCGTTCTACAAGGTTCGATTTTGGGTCTGGTATGATTTTTAAGTAATTCATTTGCATTTTATTGCATGACATAAGTATTTGATCATCTACCATCCAGTAAGAATTCCGGCTCTCACAGACCTGTTAGTTTTTCTTTAAGAAGACCTCCTGTTCTCCACTCATTACCTGTATTAACTGCACCTGTTTGAACTTGTTACCTGTATAAAAAACACCTGTCCACACACTCAATCAAACAGACTCCAACCTCTCCACAATGGCCAAGACCAGAGAGCTGTGTAAGGACATCAGGGATAAAATTGTAGACCTGCACAAGACTGGGATGTGCTATAGGTCAATAGGCAAGCAGCTTGGTGTGAAGGCAACAACTGTTGGCAAAATTATTAGAAAATGGAAGAAGTTCAAGATGGCGGTCAATCACACGGCAGTACCTGGTCAATGACCTGAAGAGAGCTGGGACCACAGTCTCAAAGAAAACCATTAGTAACACACTACGCCATCATGGATTAAAATCCTGCAGCGCACGCAATGTCCCCCTGCTCAAGCCAGCGCATGTCCAGGCCCGTCTGAAGTTTGCCAATGACCATCTGGATGATCCAGAGGAGGAATGGAAGAAGGTCATGTGGTCTGATGAGACAAAAATAGAGCTTTTTGGTCTAAACTCCATTCGCTGTGTTTGGAGGAAGAAGAAGAATGAGTACAATCCCAAGAACACCATCCCAACCGTGAAGCATGGAGGTGGAAACATGAATCTTTGGGGATGCTTTTCTGAAAAGGGGACAGGACGACTGCACCATATTGAGGGGAGGATGGATGGGACCATGTATCGCGAGATCTTGGCCAACAATCTCCTTCCCTTAGTAAGAGCATTGAAGATGGGTCGTGGCTGGGTCTTCCAGCATGACAACGACCCGAAACACACAGCCAGGGCAACTAAGGAGTGGCTCCATAAGAAGCATCTCAAGGTCCTGGAGTGGCCTTGCCAGTCTCCAGACCTGAACCCAATAGAAAATCTTTGGAGGGAGCTGAAAGTCTATTGCCCAGCGACAGCCCCGAAACCTGAAGGCTCTGGAGAAGGTCTGTATGGAGGAGTGGGCCAAAATCCCTGCTGCAGTGTGTGCAAACCTGGTCAAGACCTACAGGAAACGTATGATCTCTGTAATTGCAAACAAAGGTTTCTGTACCAAATATTAAGTTCTGCTTTTCTGATGTATCAAATACTTATGTCATGCAATAAAATGCAAATTAATGACTTAAAAATCATACAATGTGATTTTCTGGATTTTTGTTTTGTAAGTTGGAAAACCTGCAAAATCAGCAGTGTATCAAATACTTGTTCTCCCCAATGTGTTACCCCTTGGCAGCGTTATCAGAAAGCACAGCATTGATTTTCACTGCTATGCAGTGCATTCCATGTCTGAAATGTGCTGTATAAATAAAGCTTGATTGGATTTTATTCAAGTCACCTGATAATTCCTGTATGGTTGAAGTTAACACTCAATCCAGCCCAAAGGTTAGGAACAAAATGCAATCGTAGTAAAAGTCCCAAGAAATGCACCATGGGAGTTGAAGTCTTGGCCTTAGAGTGAATTATACTGCTTTGTAGTAAAGCTATGTATCCTGCTCATGGAACAGATCTAGGATCAGATTATCCTTGACAAATCCTCCCTTTTATCATTAGGAGGAATGCAAAACTGACTTGAGACTGACTAGTCTCTACCATCAACTTCATCCTCTATGTTGGATCTCTACAACAGGCTGTACAAAGGTCTTGTTAAGCCACGTGCCGTGTGAAGTAGTGCTGCAGCCAGCGGTGAGAAGGCCAGAGCGGCCATGTCGACCAAGAGATTCTGTAGCGCTCCCAGCAGCAGTATGGCCAGCAGGTACCCCATGAATAGCAGACTATGCCAGCTACCCTCGCTCAGTGCCCGGGGGCCCTCTGGGTGCAGCAGGCACAGGAAGCCCAGCACCAGGCTCTGGTTCACCATCAGGGTGAAGTACAGGTCAAAGGGTGAGATGTGGGAGTTGATGTGGCGCCGGTGCTCGTTCTCAGCCACCTTGGCCAGCCAGGTCAGAGAGAGGCTGTGGAGAAGGAGGGCCAGTGGGGCGTAGAGCCACTCCAGAACCTCCACTGACGGGACACCCTGAGACACTGCAGGGAGAAGGGGTGAATTAGTGTGCTGACACAATAGATGATTGACACACCATCACATTTGAGGCTATGAGTCTGTTATTTACATTTACATTTACATTTAAGTCATTTAGCAGACGCTCTTATCCAGAGCGACTTACAAATTGATTAACTGGTAAATGCTGGTTAGAGAGCCAACTTTCCCCTCAAGCTAAACACTGTAAACACATTTACCTGTGATAGTGACAGAGGTGAAAGTGATGACTGTGATAAGACCCATTAGGTGGACTGACGGGAGTAGTGCCAGTCGCAGGCCGTGGCTCCAGCCCACACAGAGCAGAGGCAGCAGGCCCATGGTGAGTGGGTACATGCCAGAGTGGGCACTGGCCTCTGCCCACACACCTAGCACAGCCTGGGCACTCCCACAGATAGAGGGCACCAGCAGGCGCTCTCCCAGAGACAGAGAGTAGGGCTTCAGTGGTGCCAGGCCCACGGCATGGAGGACCAGCAAGTATAGCAGAGTCACCAGCACCTGGGAGAGACATGACATAAACACAGGTAAACATTAGCCATTTTAAACATTAGCCATCAATAGCCATTTTAAACATGAACCATCGTGGAGATTGCAAGAGTTAGCCGATTATGTCCTGCAGTATCAAGAAAAAAACTAACTCAGATGATTTAGGGTATTTCATGCCTTGGGCCTGGGTCTTCCAATCATGCATGTGCAAAACATGTACTGTATCAATTCATTCACAGATATACTGTAGTTCAACTTCACATGTGCAAGTACAGTGAAATGCTTCACTTGCAAGCTCAACCCAACAGTGCAGTAATCAATATCAAAATAGTATAACTAATAAAAAAATGAAATGTACAGTGCCTTGCGAAAGTATTCGGCCCCCTTGAACTTTGCGACCTTTTGCCACATTTCAGGCTTCAAACATAAAGATATAAAACTGTATTTTTTTGTGAAGAATCAACAACAAGTGGGACACAATTATGAAGTGGAACGACATTTATTGGATATTTCAAACTTTTTTAACAAATCAAAAACTGAAAAATTGGTCGTGCAAAATTATTCAGCCCCTTTACTTTCAGTGCAGCAAACTCTCTCCTGAAGTTCAGTGAGGATCTCTGAATGATCCAATGTTGACCTAAATGACTAATGATGATAAATACAATCCACCTGTGTGTAATCAAGTCTCCGTATAAATGCACCTGCACTGTGATAGCCTCAGAGGTCCGTTAAAAGCGCAGAGAGCATCATGAAGAACAAGGAACACACCAGGCAGGTCCGAGATACTGTTGTGAAGAAGTTTAAAGCTGGATTTGGATACAAAAAGATTTCCCAAGCTTTAAACATCCCAATGAGCACTGTGCAAGCGATGATATTGAAATGGAAAGAGTATCAGACCACTGCAAATCTACCAAGACCTGGCCGTCCCTCTAAACTTTCAGCTCATACAAGGAGAAGACTGATCAGAGATGCAGCCAAGAGGCCCATGATCACTCTGGATGAACTGCAGAGATCTACAGCTGAGGTGGGAGACTCTGTCCATAGGACAACAATCAGTCGTATATTGCACAAATCTGGCCTTTATGGAAGAGCGGCAAGAAGAAAGCCATTTCTTAAAGATATCCATAAAAGTGTCGTTTAAAGTTGGCCACAAGCCACCTGGGAGACACACCAAACATGTGGAAGAAGGTGCTCTGGTCAGATGAAACCAAAATTGAACTTTTTGGCAACAATGCAAAACGTTATGTTTGGCGTAAAAGCAACACAGCTCATCACCCTGAACACAACATACCCACTGTCAAACATGGTGGTGGCAGCATCATGGTTTGGGCCTGCTTTTCTTCAGCAGGGACAGGGAAGATGGTTAAAATTGATGGGAAGATGGATGGAGCCAAATACAGGACCATTCTGGAAGAAAACCTGATGGAGTCTGCAAAAGACCTGAGACTGGGACGGAGATTTGTCTTCCAACAAGACAATGATCCAAAACATAAAGCAAAATCTACAATGGAATACTTGCGCAAGGCACTGTATATATACTTTTTAAAAACACAATCAATAAGAGAAGAAGCTATATACAGGGTCAGTGCCAGTACAGCATTTACAATGTGCAGGGATACTGAATTATTTGAGGTAGATATGTAGATGTCGGCGGGGATTAGGAGAAAGTGACTGGTTGCAGGATAAATAATAAATACGATAATAATAACTAGATTGCAACTTTACAAGTAAAGTTGTGAGGCTTGCTAAAGCTCTTTTAAAAGTATTTTTGTGATAGTGAAAAAAGTTTAAAAAGTTGTACTTTGATTATATAACTTGAATAGTGAAATCATAGTCAGTAGTGATCAGTAGATTTGGTCAGTAGTTGTGTGGTTCAGTAGTTGTGGTCAGCAGTTATGTGGTTGTGCTCAAAAGTTGTGTGGATATAGTAGTTAGATGTGTGCTCAGCAGTTGTGTGGTTGTGGTCAGTTGTTGTGGTCAGTAGATAAGTGGGCAGTAGTTGTGTGGTCAGAAATGTTACGGTTGTGGTCAGTATTTGTGTGGTTGTGGTCAGTAGCTGTGGTCAGCAGTCAAATGGTCAGTATGTCAGTAGGTGTGTTATCATAAGTTGTGTGGTTGTGGTCAGTAGTTGTGTGGTTTTGGTCAGTAGTTGTGGTAGGTAGTTGCGTGGTTGTGGTCACAAGTTGTGTGGTTGTGGTCAGTAGTTGTGTGGTTGTGGCCAGGAGTTGTGTGTTTGTGGTCAGACGTTGGGTGGTTGTGGTCAGTATTTGTGGTCAGTAGAAGAGAGGTCAGTTGTTGTGTGGTCAGTGTTGTGGGGTTGTGGTAAGTAGTTGTGGTCAGTGGTTGTGGTCAGTAGTTGTGTGGTTGTGGTCAGCAGTTGTGTGGTTGTTGTCAGTATGTCTGTAGTTGTGGTCACTAGATGCGGTCACACATTGTGTGGTTGTGGTCAGTAGGTGTGTGGTTGTGGTCAGAAGTTGTGTGATTTTATCAGTAGTTGTGGTCAAAAGTTGAGTGGTAGGAAGTTGTGTGGTTGTGGTCAGTAGTTGTGTGGTTGTGGTCAGTAGTTGTGGTAGGTAGTTATGTGGTTGTGGTCAGTAGTTGTGTGGTTGTGGCCAGGAGTTGTGTGGTTGTGGTCAGACGTTGGGTGGTTGTGGTCAGTATTTGTGGTCAGTAGAAGAGAGGTCAGTAGTTGTGTGGTCAGTGTTGTGGGGTTGTGGTAAGTAGTTGTGTGGTTGTGGTCAGTAGATGAGTGGCCAGTGGTTGTGTGGTTATGGTCACTAGAGGTGTTCAGCAGTTGTGTGGTTGTGGTCAGTAGTTGTGTGGTTGTGGCCAGGAGTTGTGTGGTTGTGGTCAGACGTTGGGTGGTTGTGGTCAGTAGTTGTGGTCAGTAGAAGAGAGGTCAGTAGTTGTGTGGTCAGTGTTGTGGGGTTGTGGTAAGTAGTTGTGTGGTTGTGGTCAGTAGATGAGTGGCCAGTGGTTGTGTGGTTATGGTCACTAGAGGTGTTCAGCAGTTGTGTGTTTGTGGTCAGAAGTCATGTGTTTGTGGTCAGTAGTTGTGTGGTTGTGGTCACTAGATATGGTAAGCAATTGTCTTATTGTGGTCAGAAGTTGTGTTGTTGTGGTCAGTAGTTGTGTGGTTGTGGTTAGTCATTGTGTGGTTGTGGTCACTAGATATGGTAAGCAATTGTCTTGTTGCGGTCAGAAGTTGTGTCGATGTGGTTAGTAGTGGTGTGGTTGTGGTAAGTCATTGTGTGGTTGTGGTCACTAGATATGGTAAGCAATTGTGTTATTCTGGTCAGAAATTGTGTGGTTGTGGTCAGTAGTTGTGTGGTTGTCGTCAGAAGTTGTGTGGTTTTGGTCAGTAGTTGTGTTTTTATGGTCACTAGATGTGGTCAACAGTTGTGTGGTAGTGGTCAGAAGTTGTGGTCAGTAGTTGAATGGTCATTAGGTGTGTTATCATAAGTTGTGTGGTTGTGATCAGTAGCTCTGTGGTTGTGGTCACTAGATGTGGTCAGATGTTGTGTGATTGTGGTCACTAGTTGTGCGGATGTGGTCAAAAGTTGTGTAGTTTTGGTTAGTAGTTGTCAAAAATTTGAGTGATCAGTAGTTGTGTGGTTGTGGTCAGGAGTTGTTGTTGTCATCAATAGATGTTGTCAGTAGTTGTGTGGTTGTGGTTAGAAGTTGCGTTCTTACGGTCTGAATTTGTGTTGTTGTCCGTAGTTGTGTGTTTGTGGTCACTAGATGTGGTCAGAAGTTGTGTTTGTGGTCAGTACTTGTGTGGTTGTGGTCAGAAATTGTGCAGTTGTGGTCAGTATTTATGTTTTAATGGTCACTAGATGTGGTCAGCAGTGGTGTGGTTGTGGTCAGAACTTATGTGGTTGTGGTCAGTAGCTGTGGTCAGCAGTCAAATGGACAGTATGTCAGTAGGTGTGTTATCATAAGTTGTGTGGTTGTGGTCAGTAGTTGTGTGGTTTTGGTCAGTAGTTGTGTGGTTGTGGCCAGGAGTTGTGTGGTTTTGGTCAGACGTTGGGTGGTTGTGGTCAGTATTTGTGGTCAGTAGAAGAGAGGTCAGTTGTTGTGTGGTCAGTGTTGTGGGGTTGTGGTCAGACGTTGGGGTCAATAGTTTTGTGGTTGTGGTCAGTAGTTGTGTGGTTGTGGTCAGCAGTTGAGTGGTCAGTAGGTGTGTTATCATAAGTTGTGTGGTTCTGGTCAGAAGTTGTGTGGTTGTTGTCAGTATGTCTGTAGTTGTGGTCACTAGATGCGGTCACACATTGTGTGGTTGTGGTCAGTAGGTGTGTGGTTGTGGTCAGAAGTTGTGTGATTTTATCAGTAGTTGTGGTCAAAAGTTGAGTGGTAGGAAGTTGTGTGGTTGTGGTCAGTAGTTGTGTGGTTGTGGTCAGTAGTTGTGGTAGGTAGTTGTGTGGTTGTGGTCAGTAGTTGTGTGGTTGTGGCCAGGTGTTGTGTGGTTGTGGTCAGACGTTGGGTGGTTGTGGTCAGTATTTGTGGTCAGTAGAAGAGGTCAGTAGTTGTGTGGTCAGTGTTGTGTGGTTGTGGTCAGTAGATGAGTGGCCAGTGGTTGTGTGGTTATGGTCACTAGAGGTGTTCAGCAGTTGTGTGGTTGTGGTCAGTAGTTGTGTGGTTGTGGTCAGTAGTTGTGGTAGGTAGTTGTGTGGTTGTGGTCAGTAGTTGTGTGGTTGTGGCCAGGAGTTGTGTGGTTGTGGTCAGACGTTGGGTGGTTGTGGTCAGTAGTTGTGGTCAGTAGAAGAGAGGTCAGTAGTTGTGTGGTCAGTGTTGTGGGGTTGTGGTCAGTAGATGAGTGGCCAGTGGTTGTGTGGTTATGGTCACTAGAGGTATTCAGCAGTTGTGTGTTTGTGGTCAGAAGTCATGTGTTTGTGGTCAGTAGTTGTGTGGTTGTGGTCACTAGATATGGTAAGCAATTGTCTTATTGTGGTCAGAAGTTGTGTCGTTGTGGTCAGTAGTTGTGTGGTTGTGGTTAGTCATTGTGTGGTTGTGGTCACTAGATATGGTAAGCAATTGTCTTGTTGCGGTCAGAAGTTGTGTCGATGTGGTTAGTAGTGGTGTGGTTGTGGTAAGTCATTGTGTGGTTGTGGTCACTAGATATGGTAAGCAATTGTGTTATTCTGGTCAGAAATTGTGTGGTTTTGGTCAGTAGTTGTGTTTTTATGGTCACTAGATGTGGTCAACAGTTGTGTGGTAGTGGTCAGAAGTTGTGGTCAGTAGTTGAATGGTCATTAGGTGTGTTATCATAAGTTGTGTGGTTGTGATCAGTAGCTCTGTGGTTGTGGTCACTAGATGTGGTCAGAAGTTGTGTGATTGTGGTCACTAGTTGTGCGGATGTGGTCAAAAGTTGTGTAGTTTTGGTTAGTAGTTGTCAAAAATTTGAGTGATCAGTAGTTGTGTGGTTGTGGTCAGGAGTTGTGTTGTCATCAATAGATGTTGTCAGTAGTTGTGTGGTTGTGGTCTGTAATTGTGTGGTCAATATTTGTGTAGTTGTGATCAGTAATTGTGGTCACTCTCTTCACTCTCATCAACATTTTTGCCCTCTGTGTCTGTGAGTATCAATAGCAACGGCCCCATTTAGGCTGCTCAATGATGACACAGAGACCTGTTAGTAGACGTGAGCTAGAAACTTTTTGTCGCTCTAAACTCTATCAAACATCTGTAACTTTTTATTGGTATAAACTATTCCTAATCCGCTCTATCCAAACGGAGGTGTACATCCCACCCTTCTCTTTAGAGACAGGCAAACTAGCCAGTTAAGTTATTTAGAGCACTTAGCATGATCCTGCAAAGGAGGACAAAGCTAGTAAGCATTATAAATCTTCTCTTTATCATTACAGATCGTCCAGACCGGGAAAGTATTCTTAATCTTAACGCTAGCTGTTTGGTCTGAAACAGATTGACAAATCATGGCAATTTGAAGAGCTATGGAGACATTCGTTGAAGCGAGTCAAGCATTGCTAGGCAACAGTTGTATTGGCAACACTGCTGCCTTTTGGCTAAAGCAAGTGTGAGGAACATGCTAACATACAGTACAGTGCATGAAGATGAATGGAGCAAAGTATATAGAGATCCTTGATGAAAACCTGCTCCAGAGCACTCAGGACCTCAGACTGGGGCGAAGGCTCAACTTCCAACAGGACAGCGACCCTAAGCACACACCCACGACAACTCAGGAGTGACTTCGGGATAAGTCTCAATGTACTTGAGTGGCCCAGCCAGAGCCCGGACTTGAACACATTCGAACATCTCTGGAGAGACCTGAAAATAGCTGTGCAGCAACACTCCCCATCCAACCTGACAGAGCTTGAGGGGAATTGCAGAAAGAATGGGAGAAACTCCCCAAATACAGCTGTGCCAAGCTTGTGGCATCATACCAAAGAAGACTTGAGGCTGTAATCATTTCCAAAGGTGCTTCAACAAAGTACTGGGTCTGCATACTTATGTAAATGTGATATTTCACTTTTCTATTTATAATACATTACCTTTGTCATTATGGGGCGGCAGGGTAGCCTCGTGGTTAGAGCGTTAGACTAGTAACCTGAAGGTTGCAAGTTCAAACCCCCGACCTGACAAGGTACAAATCTGTCGTTGTCACGTTCTGACCATTGTTCGTGTGTGTTTTCCTTGTTTTAGTGTTGGTCAGGACGTGAGCTGGGTGGGCATTCTATGTTGTGTGTCTGGTTTGTCCATTTCTATGTTAGGCCTGATATGGTTCTCAATCAGAGGCAGGTGTTAGTCATTGTCTCTAATTGGGAACCATATTTAGGTAGCCTGGGTTTCACTGTGTGTTTGTGGGTGATTGTTCCAGTCTGTGTTTTGCACCAGATCGGGCTGTTTTTGGTTTTCCACGTTTTGTTGTTTTGTAGTGTTCATGTTTATCTGTTTTAATTAAACATGAATCAATATAACCACGCCGCGTTTTGGTCCTCCTCCACTTCACCACAGGAAAACCCTTACAGAATCACCCACCAACCAAGGACCAAGCGACGTGGTAAACGGAGGCAGCAGGAGAAGCGACAGGTGCAGCAGGAGCAGCAGCAGCAGGAGATGCAACAGAAGCAGCAGCAGGAGAAGCAGCAGCAGCAGGAGCAGGAGAAGCAGCAGTGGGAGAGGCTGCACTATTTGGAGGAATGGACTTGGGAGGAGATCCTTGACGGGAAAGGACCCTGGGCAGAGCCAGGGGAATATTGCCGCCCCAAAGCCGAGCTGGAGGCAGCGAAAGCAGAGAGGCGGCATTATGAGGAGCTAGCACGGCAGAGCGGCTGGAAGCCCGAGAGGTACCCCCAAAAATTTCTTGGGGGGAGGCACAGGGAGAGTGTGGCAGAGGTAGGAGCCAGACCTGAGCCAACTCCCCCTGTTAACCGTAAGGAGCCATGGATGTATTCGGAGCTATCGGCGAAGCTGAGGGCTGAGTCTGAGAGGGTCGAGGAGTTATTGGACAGAATGGTGGAGAGTGAACGGATGGGAGATGAGGAGACACTCGAGGAGGTCTTAATAGAATTGGGGGAGTGTGAAGAGAGAGAGGAGTTGCTTTGGCGTAGTATGCAAGGCATTCGCCCTCAGGTGTGTCCCCAGCCCGGTACCACCAGTGCTGGCACCCCGCACCAGGCTGTCTCTCCGTTCCATCAACACAGGTGCTCCCGCCTGTCTGGCGCTACCAGAGTTTCCGCCCCTCAGTCCAGAGGCGCCAGAGCTTCTCTGTTCAGCACTGCCTGAGCTACCCGTCTGCCCAGCGCCGCCTGAGCTACCCGTCTGCCCAGCGCCGCCAGCGCCGTCAGTCTGCCCAGTGCCACCAGTCTGCCCAGCGCCGCCAGTCTGCCCAGCGCCGTCAGTGCCGCCAGTCTGCCCAGTGCCGCCAGTCTGCCCAGTGCCGCTAGTCTGCCCAGCGCAGCCAGTCTGTCCAGCGCCGTCAGTGCCGCCAGTCTGCCCAGCGCCGCCAGTCTGCCCAGCGCCGTCAGTGCCGCCAGTCTGCCCAGTGCCGCCAGTCTGCCCAGCGCCGCCAGTCTGCCCAGCGCCGTCTGTGCCGCCAGTCTGCCCAGCGCCGTCAGCGCCGCCAGTCTGCCCAGCGCCTCCAGTCTGCCCAGCGCCTCCAGTCTGCCCAGCGCAGTCAGCGCCGCCAGTCGGCCCAGCGCCGTCAGTCGGCCCAGCGCTGCCAGTCTGCATGGAGCAGCCAGAGCAGCCAGTCTGCATGGAGCAGCCAGAACTGCCAGTCTGCTTGGAGCAGCCAGAGCTGTCAGTCTGCTTGGAGCAGCCAGAGCTGTCAGTCTGCATGGAGCAGCCAGAGCTGCCAGTCTGCAAGGAGCAGCCAGAGCTGTCAGTCTGCTTGGAGCAGCCAGAGCTGCCAGTCTGCAAGGAGCTGCCAGTCTGCAAGGAGCTGCCAGTCTGCAAGGAGCTGCCAGAGCTGTTGGTCAGCGTGGAGCAGCCAGAGCTGTCAGTCTGCCAGGATCTGCCAGTCAGCCAGA
The DNA here is from genome assembly GCF_036934945.1 of Oncorhynchus masou masou. NCBI lineage: Eukaryota > Metazoa > Chordata > Actinopteri > Salmoniformes > Salmonidae > Oncorhynchus > Oncorhynchus masou. The sequence continues at coordinate 55,893,927 of NC_088234.1, forward strand.
CTCTTCCAGATCTGCCAGTCAGCAAGACTCTTCCAGATCTGCCAGTCAGCCAGACTCTTCCAGATCTGCCAGTCAGCAAGACTCTTCCAGATCTGCCAGACTCTTCCAGATCTGCCAGTCAGCAAGACTCTTCCAGATCTGCCAGTCAGCAAGACTCTTCCAGATCTGCCAGACTCTTCCAGATCTGCCAGTCAGCCAGACTCTTCCAGATCTGCCAGTCAGCCAGACTCTTCCAGATCTGCCAGTCAGCCAGACTCTTCCAGATCTGCCAGTCAGCAAGACTCTTCCAGATCTGCCAGACTCTTCCAGATCTGCCAGTCAGCAAGACTCTTCCAGATCTGCCAGTCAGCAAGACTCTTCCAGATCTGCCAGACTCTTCCAGATCTGCCAGTCAGCCAGACTCTTCCAGATCTGCCAGTCAGCCAGACTCTTCCAGATCTGCTAGTCAACCAGACTCTTCCAGATCTGCCATTCAGCCAGGATCCGCCATTCAGATTGGATCTGCCAGAACTGCCAGTCAGCCAGGATCCGCCATTCAGCCAGGATCCGCCAGAACTGCCAGTCAGCCAGGATCCGCTATTCAGCCAGGATCTGCCAGAACTGCCAGTCAGCCAGGATCCGCCATTCAGCCAGGATCCGCCATTGAGCCAGGATCCGCCATTGAGCCAGGATCCGCCATTCAGCCAGGATCCGCCATTCAGCCAGGATCCGCCATTCAGCCAGGATCTGCCAGAACTGCCAGTCAGCCAGGATCCGCCAGTCAGCCAGGATCCGCCATTCAGCCAGGATCCGCCATTCCGCCAGAACTGCCAGTCAGCCAGGATCTGCCAGAACTGCCAGTCAGCCAGGATCCGCCAGTCAGCCAGGATCTTCCAGATCCGCCAGTCAGCCAGGATCCGCCAGTCAACCAGGATCCGCCATTCCGCCAGGATCTGCCGGAACCGCTAGTCAGCCAGGATCTGCCGGAACCGCCAGCCAGCCAGGATCTGCCAGAACCATCAGCCAGCCAGAATCTGCTCGATTCATCAACCTGCCTGAGCTGCCCCTCAGTCAGGAGCTGCCCCTCAGTCAGGAGCTGCCCCTCAGTCAGGAGCTGCCCCTCAGTCCGGAGCTGCCCCTCAGTCCGGAGCTGCCCCTCAGTCCAGTGTGGCCCGTTGTTAGGGTTCCTAGGCCGAGGTTAGCGGCGAGGGTCGCCACTCAAGGGACGCTAAGGAAGGGGGACTAAGACAATTATGAAGTGGGGTCCACGTCCAGCGCCAGAGCCGCCACCACGAACAGATGCCCACCCAGACCCTCCCCTATAGGTTTAGGTTGTGCGTTCGGAGTCCGCACCTTGAGGGGGGGGTACTGTCACGTTCTGACCATCGTTCGTGTGTGTTTTCCTTGTTTTAGTGTTGGTCAGGACGTGAGCTGGGTGGGCATTCTATGTTGTGTGTCTGGTTTGTCCATTTCTATGTTAGGCCTGATATGGTTCTCAATCAGAGGCAGGTGTTAGTCATTGTCTCTGATTGGGAACCATATTTAGGTAGCCTGGGTTTCACTGTGTGTTTGTGGGTGATTGTTCCTGTCTCTGTGTTTTGCACCAGATAGGGCTGTTTTTGGTTTTCCACGTTTTGTTGTTTTGTAGTGTTGATGTTTATCTGTTTTAATTAAACATGAATCAATATAACCACGCCGCGTTTTGGTCCTCCTCTACTTCACCACAGGAAAACCCTTACAGTCGTTCTGACCCTGAACAGGCAGTTAACCCACTGTTCCTAGGCCGTCATTGAAAATAAGAATTTGATCTTAACTGACTTGCCTGGTTAAATAGAGGTTAATTTTTTTTATTAGGTATTGTGTGTAGATTGATGAGATAAAAAAAATATATTCCCCGATATTCTATTGTTTCCAGTACTTGTCTAATATTATCTCCAATATATCGTCCATGTAAAAAAAAACTGTCTGATTAGGATAAATAATATCTGAAAATACCTTTTTAATTCTATGCCCCAAGCATTTAGCTGGAATTTTTGCATTACAGCACTGAAGTGTAAGAGGCCTCCAATTTTTTAAATAGACTGGATCTTCATACTGTATATACCACTTGGATCCTGTTTCAGTAATAATTAAATCAGACCTTCTTGTTACATGACCGATAATCTACTGTTTATATAGGAGTGGTTAAAACATGCTAAAAATGGTCCAGTATGCCATCCAGCCCTGGAGTTTTCCCAGACTTAAAGGCTTTAATTGCATCAAGAAGTTCTTCCTCTGTAATTTGGCCTTCACATGAGTCTTTCTGTACAGATGTAAATTTTACATTAATAATAGGAAAAAAATCTATACAATAGCTTCGGTTACTGGAGATGGAGGAGACTGAAATGAAAACATGTTCTTAAAGTACTTCACTTCCTCTTTCAAAATATTGTTCGGTGAATCATGCATGACTCCATCATTTGTAACAAGTTTCAATAAAAAAATTGGTAGCATTTCTATGTTGAAGACAAAAATTATTTTCCCCATATTCCATCCAGTCCATTTATTTTTTATAATATGTTACACTGGATCTTTCTTGAATAAGTTCCTCCATTTCTAATTGTTTTTCCTCTATCTTAACACATGCCTCTATGGTACAGTTTTTATTGCTATCAAACTGTACTGTTAGTCTTTCAATTTCCTTTGTTAATATGTACTCTTTTGACCTAAATTGCTTTTGTTTTATTGATGAGTACTGAATTGCATGGCCTCTAAAGGCACATTTAAAAGTGTCCCATACAATAAGGGGAAGATGTACATTCTCCCTACTTCCACTCACACTACAACAGGCACTGCAGCTGCAATGAATGAGCATAGCAAAGTGTTCCGATGAGCTTGCGTTGTTATCATTAGCGGCTTCTGTCTTCTTTATTATCAAGGAATATTTCACTTTCTCAGGTTATAGGAGTAATGCAGGAATAATGCAATGTGACTTGAGTTTTGCCATCAACTGGAAGACTGTGTCCCCTTTTCTCAGTGGAGGGAGAGAAAGTGGAGGGAAGGTGAGTCGGGTGAGAGGCAGCCTCAACGCTGCTCTTTGCCTCCCCTCAGACTGACCATCAGATGCAGGCCATCAGCTGAGTAAAAAAAAAGGCTAATGATTATGCTCACTCAGCTGTGCCTCACAAATTATACAGCAAATGACCTATTACCAGTGTGATCATATACTGTACACGTTTTTTTTATATGTGTATATATAGATTTCAAAATGGTCAGAGAAGAACAACATTGGCAGGGCAATTCAAGCATAGCCAATATGCAGTAATAATGTATTGGGCCTATAGCTTACTACACAAACGTCATTGCAACAGAACTGTTTTTAATTGGTTAATGTTGCATAGGCTTACGCTGTTGAAGTCATGTTTAAAAATAATTTGAGTGGTAGATCTCGGCTTAACTCAGAAATTGATGTCGACTCAGAAAAGGTTGGTGACCACTGCTATAAGTGTACACATACATGGAGACTCCCTAATATACAAGCACACATGTTCACTCAACCACATTATATAAGCACATAAATCAAATCAAATTGTATTGGTCACATACACATATTTAGCAGATGTTACCCATACTAATATATGGGAACAGATTGATAATATGTGACTAGAAGCACATTTCAGGAATTAGCAATATTATTATTTGTAAAAGTTACCACATAGCAAAGGCCTAATGATGATAAGAACCATTATGTTGGCTCATGAAAAATCCCAACACCACAACTCAAAACCCGACACAGATTATTCCTATAATAACCCTGAACAAATGGTGGCCTACCTGGACAAAGGTGATTGGTACAGCAAATGGGTAGTGGTACTGGGGAATGAAGATGTCAGCTACAAAGCTGCGGAGCCGATCTGCCAGGGCATATAACACCACGACCACAAGGGTGGCGCTAAAGCAGAGTAATGGCACAAGAGGCTTCCATACATCAGATGAAAGCCTCCTCAGTGTACAAGCACTCCTCCTCCATCTCATCCACCAGGGACTGCTCAGGGAACACAATGGTACAGAGTGTTACGCATGGACTGGAGTTCATGAGATTATTGATTAACACTTACACTAATTGGAATGCACTGCAATTAACTGCTTATCAAACAAGTGTCTACATTTATTTAACTATTGTCTACTATTATACAAAACAGGTGAATACCATTCTGTGAGGAGACAGCCCACGGTAGTGGGGTGGGTACCCCTGTGGTTCATTGTCATAGTCCAACTGCCTCTCAGCGAGGGGAAGAGGGGATGGAGTCAAACTATCAGCCCTTCTACTGCAGCAGGTAATGGAGGTAGAGTCATCGTTCCTCCACTCCCTAAATATTGGGCGATCACCGATCACTTCCATGGCATAAATCACATTGATATCTTTATTTCTTTATAATTTTAACTTACCATTGCGGTGAGGTACTGTAGTTGTAATTTCCAAAAAACTTTGACAGAACAATAAATGGAATACACCCTATATATACTCAGACACTAATCTATAAGCCCTGAACTTTAGACTCTGTCACTAACCGGCTACCACCTGGTACTCTACCCTGCACCTTAGAGACTGCTGCCCTACACTCGTAGAAAAAAAGGTGCTATCTAGAACCAAAAAGGGTTCTTTGGCTGTCCTCATTGAAGAACCCTTTGAATAACCCCTGGAAGGTTCCAGGTAGAACCCTTTAGAACCCGTTCTTTCTGGAATCAAAAAGGGATCTCCTTTGGGGACATAACCTTTTTTTTTAGAGTGTATGTGCTGTACATAGTCATTGAACACTGGTCACTTTAATAATGTTTACATACTGTTTTATCCACTTCATATCTATTTACTGTATTCTAGTCAAGGCTTGTCCTATTTAAATACTGCTGTACACACCTTTTCTATTCACATACTGTCTATACTGTCTATACACATAGCTCATTTCCTGCAATGCTATTCATTTTGCATGGGGTTTTGTACTGTGTATTTATATACTGAATTCTTGACATAGCTCACTAATATATCTACACTACATATCATTCTTAGTTTATCTTGTGTAAATGCATCCTGTGTATACTGTATATGTATAGATTGCATTTGGATTACTGTTACAGTGCTATTTCGTTCTACAGTTCTTAATTTCTTGTTATTTTAATAATTTTCTATTTGTGTTTCCTAGACATTTCATATCCACCTTTCTATCTGTAACCTGTAATACACGGTGGGAAGATTGGCTTGATTTTACAAAAAGGCATGCTATTAGTAACATTATCAGATTGAAAATGTCATTATGTAAATAAACCATGCATACATACTTATTTTACATCTTGGTAAACGGAACTTACTGAAGGGACGATGATACTGTACAATGGTAGTGTACATAGCTAGTCTGTTATGTAACCTCACACACGAGAATCATAAACATGTGACATAGGCACCATATAAGACTCAAATAGACCCAAGCATAAGAACAGCAAATCTAACATTGTTACACTTAATATGTCCATGATGAAAACGGTCAAACTGATGGACTTACCATTGAGTCTCTATTCCATCATGGTGTTTTTACAGTAGGTGTTTATTCCACTTATTCAACATTCCACAATCTCCTCCAGCGTCCCTCTTCTTCCTCTCCTCTCCAAGCAATATCCACATATGAAACAGGTTGGTGGGGTATATTAACCACAGAAGTGTGTTCCATATCAACCAGGTTTAAAACAGTGCCCTTCCTCTGTTCTGTGGGGTAGCGGTGGAGTGTGTGATGGCCAATGGCCCGAGCGGAATGCATTTTCCATGAGAACCTACATGAACACTAATCACTCATTTAGGTATTGACATCTAGATGGACTTTAACCTCACAAAGTGTCTCTGTTGGTGGGACAAATCCACTAACAAATAAAGTATGTGTCTATATATTCTTGAATAGGGAAATATTGTTACATTTGCATTGCATCAAACCCCATCTCTATTTTGTTTAACAGAAAAGGATTAAGCAACAGTAGCCCTCTAAAATGAGTGATGAACAGTTGTTCTACACACCATATGTAAATAGATCACCCAACGGTGGCTGATGTAATCCCTAAAAGGAGAGGTGTTTTCAGATAGAACAATCTGACAGATTTTAACCCATGCATGCCAGCTGGTTATATACCCAGGATGCAATTGAAGGCATTGTATACCCTGAAGCTATTTGGAAAATAACTGTGAGCCACATTGTAGATGGTCGTAAACTTTGACACATTGTACAAACAGCATGGCTTGGTCCTGGTTTTATGCTATATGCTTGTAGAGCTCATACTATATGTAGCCTATTGTTAAAATCACATATACAGTACCTGTGTGTGTCATGATTGCTTTCTATACTGTATGGAAGTTCTGTTAGACCTATGTCTGATCTTTGACTTTCTTAAATTCCTAAATAAACAATGTATTTGTCTGATCTATGCTCAGCATTTGTAGCCATACATATTTACCTTATCATTCAACTAGGATACTAGAACACAAATGTGACATGCCATACTGCTTAGTATGACTTCATGGAGGTGTGTCTAATCCTACAGTAACCCTGGTGGGAATCTCATCACTGATCATTCACAGCGTGGTACAGACATCTGCTTGTGACATTGTTGACCCCCCCCCCCCCCTCTCAATTCAAAGGGCCTTATTGGCATGGGAAACATACGTTTACATTGCCAAAGCAAGTGAAATCGATAATAAACAATAGTGAAATAAACAATAAAAAATGTAGAGCGAACATTACACTCACAAAACAAAAGGAATAGAGACATTTTAAATGTCATATCTCTCTCTCCTCTCGCTCTCTCTGTCCTAACTCTCCGCAGCACTGACACTCCTGTGCTATTCCAGCAGAGGAGAACAGCAATTATCAAATATTTCTGAAAAATGATTTTTCTTTTGCCTGAACAAATTACTGAAAATACATGTGTTAGTGAACACAGAATATGCATGTGAGTTTGTATACTAGCTGGCCTCTGTATCTCCCTACCAAACTTCACAACACCTCAGAAATGTCTAGTAACCTGAGCCATGCAGCCATCTGGGCAAAGCGCTCAAAGTAAACAGACTCATGTGACTTGAGAAGAGAAGGAGGTCCTCTGGTCTCTGTATTCAAACAGCAGAGAGGGCCTAATGCATAGCCAGGGTACTATAGCAACATGCCTGATCAAACTAGCACACAACACAGTGTGGAACCTGGAGAGACGGATTCATCAAGATTGGTTGATACTTTATCAGTAACATCAACAGTTCTACTTATTAAAATAATTAATCAAACTGAAGTCCTCACCATTGTGTGGTTGTGTTGTATTGTATAATAATATAAGCTTATACCCCTAATATATTTCAGTGTCTATGACTGCCATAGGTATTCATAAAAAGATCAACAATTGAAATATCTGTTGAACATGTCGGTGTTTAATGGATCTGTCGATTGTAGAATAATATTGAATAATTATTGATTGAATCATTTGATTTGGGAGGGATGGAGTCATACAACAGGGGTCCATGAGGAAAACCTAATTTGGGGTGGTGTTCATGATCTGACTATATGTTAGACTGAGACCGAAGGCCATTCTCTTCTTTCTATCACTCTCCTCCCTCACCTGTCACAGCCAGCACCCATGTGGCATTCTAGAGCACTTATCACTGCTAAGTCGTCAAGGCAACCCGCTAAAATAAGGCCCTGACAAGGAGGTGTGAGAGTGACTGAGAAAAAAGGCAAGGAAAACAACTCTTTTACACCGGAGCCAAGCAAACCAGTTTTGTGGCAATTTGACAGACATTTAACCGTATATATATATTTGGTTGGCTGGTCAAGAATTTGCCAGAAGTTTTGACTATTCTCACTATGGAAGGATATCTCCCTGATAAGGGAACATAGGGGGCAGCAGCTGCGCCTCCCAAATGTCTGGCACTGGGAAACAACATGGGCATAGTGGTGTCCAGGTGAGTGTAAGGTCTAACTGCTAGCTATAGGGATCTCAGCTTGTGTCAGTAGTCTAATATGGGTTACCGTGCATGCATCCCTGAAGAATATAATTATGTTGGTCAAATATATTGCTAATTAAATAATACATTTAATGTCCTTTGTTAACGCTGGGTAATGCAGCTCTGTCTTTGTGTATTTGTCTCAGAGTGACTAACTGTCGTGTAGAACCATCCAGAAAACGCAGCAGCGCCTTGCAACCAAAAAACAACTCCCCCTACAGGAAGGTCAATGGTACTATCAAATCATCCCAATGTCACACACTGACTCCAGTACAGAGACAGACCCAAGGTAGGTTATCAGCCGATATTAGATCAAGTGGATATAAGATTAAGTATAAATATGGATTTAAAGTTGTGACTGGAGTTATCATGAGGGGATTTATGATCAAAGGACCACAATCTGGGCCTCCCGAGTGGTGCAGCGGTCTAGAGCACTGCATCGCAATGCTAGATGTGTTACTACAGACCTGGGTTCATTCCCGGGATGTGCCACGACCGGCCGTGGACAGGAGTCCCATAGGACTGCACACAATTGTCCGGGCGAGGGGAGGGTTTGGCCGATGGGGCTTTACTTGGCTCATCATCATCATGCTCTAGCGACTCCTTGTGGCGGGCCGGGTACCTGCAAGCTGAACCCAGTCGCCAGTTGAACATTGTTTCCAATATGCATTTCGGCTCTGTGTGTATGATTTTCTCTGATGTGTGTGTGTGCGAGCGCAGGTACATGTGTGTGTGCATACTGTTGTCCAGTAGTGTGTGAGCCTGAGGTGCAGGAGGTGTTAATTCCTACCTTCCCAGAGAGGGTAAGTGTGCAGAGAGGCTACATCACCCCCCAGCAGGTATATAACCTGTTGAACGCAGAGGCTGGACATCCCGCTCTACATGATCCGAATTACATCCTCATCCTGGACTGTCGCAGTGCAGAGAGGTGGGAGCACTCACGCAACACAACTTCAGAACACAAACATGCACACCCAATGTAGCCACTTGATCACTACACCTCACAGACTTGTTGTAGATACGTGTAAGTAGTGTAGGGGCCTGAGGGCACAGACTTAATGTGTTATGAAATCTGTTCAAATTGTATAACTGCCTTCATTTTGCTGGACCCCAGGAAGAGTAGCTGCTGTCTTGGCAGGAACTAATGGGGATTCATAATAAATATAAATACCTACTGTAAAAGCATTGTGTTGATATGTGTATGTTCATTGGTTGTCAGGTACAAGCAGAGTCATCTGGTTACAGCCAGGGCTAGTGTGACAGTGATCCACCCAGATCTGGGCTGTCTGATCAGCTGTGTGCAGCTCCAGGAGTTCTCTATCATATTGTTGTACGCTGAGGAGGGCCACAGCCCAGGTAATACACTGCACACTCCTTTGCTACAACATCCAACACAATCAACACAGACACTGTACAACCTCAGCAACACAAAAGCACCCTTCTAACCTTCACTGTGTGGTTGTTTTATGTCTGTGTGTGTATCAGTGGGCAGTTTGGAGGCCAGGGCAGTCTCCCCGTTCCTCCAGCGCTGCTTCTTCCAGCTCAGTGACCTGGGCATGGACCCTGTCATCCTCCTAGGGGGCTTTGCCGCCTTCCACACCCTCTACCCCTTCCTCTGCAACTCCCGCATGGCTCTTCTAGAGCCCGACAGGTACGCCCTCACCATCTACCCCTCTGAGATCCTGGAGGGGGAGCTCTACCAGGGCTCAGCTGCTCAGGCCTCTGACTACCACATCCTTGAGAACCTTAACATCACCCATGTGGTCAACGCTACGGCTGAATGCCCTGATGCATTTCCCAGCACCCTCAGCTACCTGAGGCTGCGGCTGAGTGATGACGCCCAGCAGGACTTAGTGGAGGCGCTGCCCCAGGCTGCGAGGTTCATCGCTGGAGCCCTGAGAAGCGAGGTTGGGGGTAGGGTGCTGGTGCACTGCAGCATGGGGCGGAGCCGTAGCTCAGCGCTAACGCTAGCCTTCCTAATGCAGCACCAGCGCTGGACACTGCTGCATGCCATCCGCTGGCTGAAGGAGAGGAGAGCATGCACGGCGCCCAACGTGAACTTCCTGCGGCAGCTGTTGACCTACGAGGAGCAGCTGTTTGGACGAAGGCTTACCTCGCTGGACGACATCCGCCTGTGAAGTTATGTGGTTTGGGCAGTGCAGTTTCTGGGCATAATTCATGGAGAGGGAGGTGGACTGTGGACAGAGCCCACTGTGATTCAAATAATGGCGTTTTTAAAGACTCATTGGGAGAGTTGTATGACCTTGATGGTCTTAATAATTTTAAGCAGTTTGGTTTTCTTTGTCATTGTTGCCCTAGGTCTAGGACTGTGTTTTATTAAGGGTTATTTGAGGGATGATGTTTTTTCAGAACACTAGGACGCTGATGTTGCAGCATTAGAGTGAATAAGGGGAGAGGAAGTGAATATATTTGCATCAGTGCTGATACCAGCTTATACAGAGGCCATCTGTGTATTCAATGCTTGGTTAGAAACTTGTTCAGCTCTAATATTTTGTCTGGGACCTGGTAGAGCTACAAATAATATAAACATATTTCCCTGTTCTCCTATCACTGAACATAAAACTACTGAACAGTTATGCTTAGAAGAAAGCAGAGTCATTTGGTGGTTACTAGACATTTTGCATTCAAAGTGAGGATGCTCTGTGTATGAAACACGCGGACATAAATTCCAGTTGAAAGGGCCTCAAGAGGTCAACGTTGGGTTATTATTGCCATATCGTTTACACCTGTGTCCAGGCCTTTGAATGGAGTAATGAAAGGCAGAGGAAATGGAGGGAGTAACCTACATAAATTAGTATGATAGTGTGTTTTAAAAACTGTGAACAGGTCACTGCAAAGATAAAGGAGAATGGGTATTGAGTTGTTTTTTCCCCCAATACAAAAGTGGACACACATACAAGACTTTGTTCACACTGACTGTACCATGCAGAAAGGTACTTTCTTCCAAAGTAATAGATGGTCGTTTCTGTACACAGTGGATTATCCCATTTGATTCACAAGACTGAATGTGACTGAATGCCCCCCCCCCCCCCCCCCCCCCACACACACACATACACCAAGCTCCTCCCCTGCAGCTCTCTCCAGCCAGCTTCCTTCTAGAACAACTGGGAAGCAGAACGAGACTCTTCTGGAATGTGGAAGGACCACATGATAAATGACCCCACCTCCTACTACTGGGGTGAAATTGGTGTCTATAAAGTTCTTAGTACCTGTGCCTGTTAAAGACATAACCATGAAACTTACAGTTAACAAATCCAAATAGAGAAATTCAGTTTGGTGTGACTATTGCAGCCTGACCTTTAGGCTAAGGGCCTATAATGGCTTACATTGCTTAAATTAGTTACATACACATATTACATTTTTAGGGGCAAACTGTCAAAGTAAGAATCAACCAACACAAAAGGACAAAACACTTTTTTAGTAGGGCTTGGGTCTAGGCTAATTAAATGTACAAGTGTTCAGATGTGGACATAAACCAAACACCAGTGGTCCTCCACAATACACACTGTAAACAGTAGTGCATTCTGGAATGCCTAATAGACTAATTATTCATCATATTTAGGAGTAACATCATTTTATCACGTGTCTGGAGCAAAACGTCCATGCTAATGGTTATATCCCAATAATGACAGGGAAGTAAGGGAACACTTCAGAATTGGTGTGGAGGCATGCTCACAAATTCTCCCCTGAAATTCCCCAGTACCAAACTAGGGTTGAGTGCGTGTGTGCGACTCTGCACGTAGCAGTTTCCGTGGATAGAACCTACCGCCAGATGGCGAGCCGAGGACCGATGACACGTCGAGGATAAGAGCGACTGGAGGTTGGGGCTGTCATAAACGGTACCAAAGCAACGAGCAGGGACACCTTTGGAGAGCTTGCGAGCGGCTGCCGGGAATATATTTTGGCCACCGGAGTGTTTTTGTGCCACCGTTCCAAGACAAGTCTCTCTTATCATTTCGGTAATAATTTATGTTTGTTTGCATGTTGACAATTATCTGTTTGTCTAAACCTAGCCTAGTGTTAAATTTGATTACCATATCGGATGAGACCTGTATTATTAATATATGAATAACTTTCTCTACAAACACGTTGCATGTCCAATATGTGATATCAATTGCTTTTAGTCAGCCTATTGTCTCTATTCTATCAATCACCCGTCTTGTCATTTATTTATTTGTAGCCTACTTTACGCACAAAACCTAGCGCCAGGCATCCTATTCCAAACCCATCCACTGCGTAAAATTCCGATGCAACGTGGGTATGAGTTTATTTACACATGACTGTGCCTGCGAAATCTCTCCGTCTCAATAGACTAGAATGCTTTGGAAACGTTACAGATATTGCTATATTTTAAAATGGACATAGTTATGAATATGCCATGGCATTAGCAGGATATCAAAAGAAAATGTTATACAAACTTTCCTTGGCTAAAATTAATAAACCTGACACTAAACGAAATCGACAACCGTGGCTGTTACATCGTTGTTTGTGATTGTTACATAGCGGCAAGTCATTTATGCACACGTTGTTACATAATTAACGTGTATTTACTGACCTACAAAGGTAAATTGTGTTTATTGACTGAAGGGGCTAACTGAGTTACTTACTGAATTAACAAGTTGTCTCAATATTCAGTTTCTTGCCGATTGCACGTAGTAGAGCAATCACATCATTCACAAACTCACATCCCGAGAAACGTCCTTGCGGGGGAGGGGCGAAGACGTGGCAGTGCTCTCCACCTTTTCTCTGACTGATTCTAGAACTTTCACTCACAACTACAATACTGGTCACAAATTTTGGAACACCTACTCATTCAAGGTTTTTTTTTTTTTTTTTTACTATTTTCTACATTGTAGAATAATAGTGAAGACATCAAAACTATGAAATAACACGTGGTAACCAAAAAAGTGTATAAACAGATCAAAATAAATGTTATATTTGAGATTCTTCAAATAGCCACCCTTTGCCTTGATGACAGCTATGCACACTCTTGCCATTCTCTCAACCAGATTCATGAGATAATCACATGGAATGCATTTCAATTAACAGGTGTGCCTTCTTAAAAGTTAATTTGTGGAATTTCTTTCCTTCTTAATGCGTTTGAGCCAATCAGTTGTGTTGTGACAAGGAAGGGAGGTATACAGAAGATAGTCCTATTTGGTAAAAGACCAAGTCCATATTATGGCAAGAACAGCTCAAATAAACAAAGAGAAACAACAGTTCATCATTACTTTAAGACATGAAGGTCAATCAATACGGAAAATTTCAAGAACTTTTAAAGTTTCTTCAAGTGCAGTTGCAAAAACCATCAAGCGCTATGATGAAACTGGCTCTCATGAGGACCGCCACAGGAAAGGAAGACCCAGAGTTACCTCTGCTGCAGAGGATAAGTTCATTAGAGTGACCAGCCTCAGAAATTGCAGCCCAAATAAATGCTTCAAAGAGTTCAGGGAACAGACACATCTCAACATCAACTGTTCAGAGGAGACTGTGTGAATCAGACCTTCATGGTCGAATTGCTGCAAAGAAACCACTACTAAAGGACACCAATAAGAAGAAACACGGGCCAAGAAACACGAGCAATGGACATTAGACCGGTGGAAATTTGTCCTCTGGTCTGGAGTCCAAATTGGAAACTTTTGGTTCCAGCCGCCATGTCTTTGTGAGATGCGGTGTGGGTGAACGGATGATATCCGCATGTCTATTTCCCACCGTAAAGCATGGAAGAGGAGGTGTTGTGGTGTGAGGGTACTTTGCTGATGACACTGTCTGTGATTTGTTTAGAATTCAAAGCACACTTAACCAGCATGGCTACCACAGCATTCTGCAGCGATATGCCATCCCATCTGGTTTGGGCTTAGTGGGACTATCATTTGTTTTTCAACAGGACAATGACCCAATACACCTCTAGGATGTGTAAGGGCTATTTGACCAAGAAGGAGAGTGATGGAGTGCTGCATCAGATGACCTGGCCTCCACAAACCCCCAACCTCAACCCAATTTACATTTACATTTAAGTCATTTAGCAGACGCTCTTATCCAGAGCGACTTACAATTGAGATGGTTTGGGATCATTTGGACCGCAGAGTGAAGGAAAAGCAGCCATCAAGGCAAAGGGTGGCTATTTCAAATGTAAAATATTTTTTGATTTGTTTAACACTTTGTTGGCTACTACATAATTCAATATGTGTTATTTCATAGTGTTGATGTCTTCACTATTATTCTACAATGTAGAAAATAGTTAAACAAATAAAGAAAAGCCCTTGAATGAGTAGGTGTTCTAAAACTTTTGACTGGCAGTGTAAGTCTTTATTCTTCTTTGCCTGGTGTCATAGACTAGATTTAACATATTCAACTTAAATCCGGATCACTAAATTGAGTATGTTAAGCTTGGCATGGTTACATAAGACAGAAGGTTACTTAACACAAATACGGAAGTAGGGTGGCTGGGTAGGCATATAATGAGAATGTCATGCAACATGTTTGAATCTCATCACAGACAAGTTTCAAATTTGTGCTAATTAACAACTTTGCAACTACTTAGCATGTTAGCCAAACCTAACTGTTTAACAGAACTCCTAACCATATCCCCTTAGCCACCTAGATAATGTTAGCATTAGCCACCTTGGTAACGTTAGTCACAACAAATTGGAATTTGTAACATATCTTGTGTTTTTCAAATTCGTAACATATTGTACGAATTGCAATTAGTAACATATTGTATGAATTACAATTCGTAACATATTGTACAAATTGCAATTAGTAACATATCATACTAAATGGATGATGGACATCCACAAATTAACACATACAGTACCATACGAAACATAACATTTACGAATGTGAGTATCCTGGATTTACATTTACTATGTTACGTCTACCCCTGCATCCAGGTAGTTATTCTCCCAAAAATGACTGTAATACAGTTTTGGGATTTTTTTACCTTTCAGGTTTATGTAAGTATTTGGGCTTCAGCAGCCCTCAAATATATGGACTATAATAATAGAATTAATTGATGTCACACTTCAAGTTTGTTTTTGGTGTCAGGTTGTGTGACCTTTGAACCTCCCCTTTCACTGACATTTCTCACCCGACCAGGATAATACTAAACTGGGCCAATGATGTCCTGTCAAATGGTGCATTTTGAGCTCTTGTGTGTTGGTGCCCTTGTATGGCACACTTAATCTAGTGGGGTGTTATTTTTTAAACCATGGCCACTGGTAAAGAGTTACGACTGAGGATAACGATATTACTTTGAAGGTTGTAGCTATCAATTGTCCTATTAACAATCACCCATATTAGCAAACGTATTTCATTTCAAAGTTCACATTTCTCTAGTAGCGCCCTATAGGTTATTTATTGTAATGAACAATATCAGCAAAATCTCCATGATAAGTGGTCGGTTTGGTCGGTGTCGATCATTTCCGGATTATCTTTCCACCTATAGTGTGGGGTCATTGTATCAGGGGCGCAACTTTGGTTTTAGAAGTGGGGGGGAATTAATAATAATAATTCTTATAAAAAAAACTATTTTGATCCAGTCGGATATAACAGTCCAAACAGCCTACCCGACCACTCGGAGACGTCCGCATGGTCTCACCGTTGCCTCGTCTTGTATCACATTCCAATGATAAAACTGGGGGGGGGGGGGATAAAAATGCAATTTCAGAATGTGAGGGGGGGGGCATGTCCCCGTCCCCAGTGAAAGTTGCGCCCCTGCATTGTATGGTTTATGTTGTATAAAATTGTAAAGATAAGACCTTTATTAAATGACTTGTGAGGTTAATACTTCTCTTCTATAATATCAGTGCTTTTGTATGTCTAGGATATTGCAGGTTTTACAGAGTATCTGTACAGACGGGGGCTCCACGACTCTCCCTGAAAACCACAGGAATGAAGCCTTCATATCTACATTTCAAGTGTCAAGTCATGCAGTCTGAAATTTCTCCATGGCATACACTCTTAGCAAAATAGGTGATATCTAGAACCTAAATGGGTTCTTCAGCTGTCCCCATAGAATAACCCTTTGAAGAACCCTTTTTGGTTCTAGATATCACCTATTTTTCTAAGCGTGTAGGCCATGGAGAAATTTCAGACTGCATGACTTGACACTTGAAATGTAGATATGAAGGCTCCATTCATGTGCTTTTCAGGGAGAGTCGTGGAGCAGAGAGGGTTCTACATGGAACCCAAAAGAGTTCTACCTGGAACCCTTTTTTGTCTTTGTGGTCATAACGGATCAGTTAGCATCTATCATATCAGGTGATTTTTATTTAACTAGGCAAGTCAGTTAAGAACAAATTCTTATTTACAATGATGGCCTACCAGGGGAACAGTGGGTTAACTGCCTTGTTCAGGGGCAGACTGACAGATTTTTACCTTGTCAGCTCTGGGATTCAATCCAGCAACCTTTCAGTTACTGGCCCAACACGCTAACCATTAGGCTACCTGCCACCCCCTGTGCTTATAAGACGTTACAGTTGAAGGTGAAACAAAGCTCAAACAGAAGGTTTCATTCTAATAGTGTAAGATGTTGACACTTAGTCTGGTCATCCAAAGTTTAGTCATGACTGTGTGTGTTTCATCCAGCCTTTGAAATACACTAACAGCCCCTATAACTCCCTTTTAAAGCCAATTTAATACAGTCATTAGTTATATTACAACTTCACTTCACAAATGACGAAACTGTAACAATGTGAGGCTAATGATCTAAAACTTTAAAAAATGGGGTTGACAGACCGGGAAGGTTTTCTCACTCACAAGTGATATTCTGTCTGTGGCACTGGCACAATACCTCTGTCACCTAATACAACCACCAGCTGCTTTGCCAATCCCTTGTCCATCCCTTGTCAATATTTCACTTTCTTGCTCTCTATTTGCCATGCATTAGTAACTGGAGGGTAATGACTGACTTCTGTAAGTGTAGCTTGGACATCAGCCTCAAACTGTGAATGAGTGACTGAACCTCATTGAGGTGTGTGTGTGTGTGTTTCCCAGGTAACACATAGTAATGAGAGAGTTGACGTAAAAGGACTTAACTCTACAGTAGCAATGGATAACACTAACCTCAGGCTTGTTTGAAACAAGTAGGCCCTACAGGCATATGACAAGTACTAACAGATTATTGGTCCAAGGAGGTTAAACCTCAGGGAAAGAACGCAGACTCATTTTGTAAAGTGGTTCGTCTGTTTTCTATACAGGCATTGTGATTTCTCCTGGGACTGGTTACTGCTAGTTGAAACCCAGTTACGTATGGGCGTCTGTAGAGCAGCCATTTGAGGTTAGTGGCTCTCAGAGGCTTGGTAATTAACAGTAATACTTTACATGCTCTGGCATAACACTTTGAGGCCATTATCATAACAGTGACACTGTCACTACTGTCTCTCTGCAATAAGGTTGATATTCTTATGAGTTTTATAGCAGATTGGCAGCATAAGTGAAGTGTTACTGTCATTTGAGCACCAGTGAGAAACATTACTGTAAGTGGTGTAGTACTGTGTAAGACAACTCTGTGTCTCTCTGTGATAAATATAATTTTTTTGCTCTTACAGTTCTTGGCTTCTGGCTCTTTCCACTCCCTGTTGACCTTCATAGAAATATCACCTGTATGTTTCCTTTGTTTTCAATCAAATCCTCACTCTGTTTAAGAAAATGTGGACTTGCCTAAGCCTGTCCATTGCCTAAACCCTCAGTAGATAGTCTCTGTTGGCTGAGTTGGTGCCAGAGGGGGGAAGGTACGTGCAGTGACCTTTACATTGGCAGCGGGTTAGTATTTTTTTTATACGTACTTCATACTTGGCGCCGCTTTCAATCCTGTCTCTCTTTGACCTCCTTATTCATATCATGGTGAGTTATGCGTAAAGGTAATCCTATATGCCATAATTATAGATATCCAAATATTAGAAATAGTACTTGTGACCTTATTTTTTGGGTCCTTGCTACTTCCTCAGCCTTCTTTTTTTCTTCTTTTTTTCCACCTTTATTTATCCAGGTAGGCAAGTCGAGAACAACTGCAACCTGGCCAAGATAAAGCGTAGCAGTTCGACACATACAACAACACAGAGTTACACATGGAATAAACAAAACATACAGTCAATAATACAGTAGAACAAAAGAAAACAAAAAGTCTATATACAGTGAGTGCAAATGAGGTAAGTTAAGGAAATACATAGGCCATGGTGGCGAAGTAATTACAATATGGCAATTAAACACTGGAATGGTAGATCGGCAGAAGATGAATGTGCAGGTAGAGATACTGGGGTGCAAAGGAGCAAAATAAAGAAATACCAGTATGGGGTTGAGGTAGGTAGATAGATGGGCTGTTTACAGATAGGCTAAGTACAGGTGCAGTGATCTGTAAACTGCTCTGACAGCTGGTGCTTAAAGCTAGTGAGGGGGATGTGAGTCTCCAGCTTCAGAGATTTTTGCAATTTGATCCAGTCATGGGCAGCAGAGAACTGGAAGGAAAGACGACCAAAGGAGGAATTGGCTCTGGGGGTGACCAGTGAGATATACCTGCTGGAGCGTGTGCTACGAGTGGGTGCTGCTATGATGATCAGTGAGCTGAGATAAGGTGGGGCTTTACCTAGCAGAGACTTGTAGATAACCTGTAGCCAATGGGTTTGGCGACGAGTATGAAGCGAGAGCGTACAGGTCGCAATGGTGGGTAGTGTATGGGGCTTTGGTGACAAAACGGATGGCACTGTGATAGACTGCATCCAGTTTGTTGAGTATGCACAGTAGATAACACCTGCACAGTAGAATGCAGATGTGTGTCACCAGCTTGTATGTTTTAGATGTCAGTGATCGTCAGTCTTGTGTCAAGTGTCTTCCAAACTATCTTCGAGGTTGCCAGATTGGTATTTACGCATCAGTGCAGCTAGGATTTAGATGTATGCACCTGTTTTGAGTTATGTTTTGACTGCAGGATTTAAACAATATAAACTCTTACACTAGGATGAATTGGTGTGTGTCAGCTACAGGACAAAGAGTGCTACTGCTTTCAGCCAGACCAGCTACTGTTAACACAGGGAGGTTATACTGCAGTCTTTGTCCAATGTTGCCATTAGTTCTTACATGCTTAATGAGTAGTAGGTATGCTAGATAAGCTAATGTGTAGAGGGGTGATTCATTTTTGTTGCTAAATCTGCTGGATAGTACTGTAGCATTCACGGAACTTCCAGTGATAAAGTTTCCCGCAATGTGGACTTGTCTCTATTGATGAGGTATTGTCTGTGTGTTTTAAAGACCCCAGGCTAATAGGGATGTGTGTTTGTGGAATAGATGTAATATCTATGTGTGAAGTCCCCTCCTCCCCTATCTGGCCCATCCATCCCCCTCCATGTCCATCCCTGAGGGCAATATAGACAGGCATGTTTGTTCAAACAAGGCCCACGCTACTTCCCTGACACACACACACTGGACGACTAGTGGAGGCTCGCTATGGGGGTAGGAAGAGCACAGTACCACTCCCGCAGGGCTAAGTCATGTCTAGATAGGGGCAGCCAGGCAAAAGCCATGACAGTGCCAACTCCAGAGCTCATGTGCCAAACTAGTCACTCTATGGCCACATCCAAGGGGTTATATTCATCTCAGTGTGGTGGGTGAGGCAGAGAGGAAGTCATTCAATGTAATACTATTTTAGAGGACTACTCTCTTTGAAAAACACGCGCGTGCATGCACACACACACCCACACACTCACTCGCTAACACTCCCTTTCTATTTTCTGTTTGCAATTTCCCCATGGCTTATCCTTCCACGGCCTCACACTGACGAAACCACTCTTTGGGGGTTGAGGATGGAGGCCTTGCTGTGTCAGCCTGCAGACAGCCAGGGTTAGGGTTTGTCCTGCCTTCAAGGAATGTCCATTCTCACTTCTATTTTAAGTACTTGAGAGGCAGCACAGGTATAGCTAATTGTATGTGTTTTCTGACCTGTGTGTCAGGATAGTCTAAACTGTGGGGGAAGAAGATCAGTGGACTATGATGCTATAAGTTTCAGATGTATCGGAGAAATTCTGTGAAATATAATTCGCAATTATATTCTTCATCAGGAAATTCTCTCCTGTAGATCATTGGACCATTCTGTCAAAAGGGAACGCCGCTGTTGATTATGACTATTTCTAGTACATTAGATTTACAGAGTGTTCGAGTGAGCAAACAATATACATTCATTGTCCTTCTTTCACTCCTCCTCATTCTGGCCTCCTCTCTTTTCCTCTCTCTGCCACCTCATCTTTCTCTATCTCTCTGTCTTTCTCTCTCCCAGTATGTCCAGGATGGAGCGACAGTGTTGGTGCTATTTACTGCTGTTGAGCTGCTTGTTCCAGACTCTTTCAGCCCACAGTGACTTTTACACATCCATTGGTGAGACTCCTCCCTTCCTTATGAGATACATAGTCATATGGTTGTGAGACAGGTGTTGGGTCTGCCCTCAAAGCCTGTCTGTCAAGCACATACTGGGCATTTTATCTACCCGGAAGTACGGGTTTCTAGTCATTTCTCATCTACACAGAAGTTGAATGATGTAGTACACAGTGTATTCCTTATCATCATGTGTATGATTGGTTTAACTAAGCTTAACATAAAGTTTGATAATGTGTGTATTTTCCTTCCTTAGGTCACATGACAGATCTGTTGTACACAGAGAAAGACTTAGTCACTTCACTGAAGAATTATATCACGGCAGAGGAGAACAAGCTGAAGCAGGTTAAACAGTGAGTGTCCACACGCACATGAGCAACAGCACACACACACAGAGTAGCTGAATTGTGTCTCTTCTCCCATCCCTCTCTTAGGTGGGCAGAGAAGCTGGATGTGTTATCAGCCATAGCCATGCAGGACCCCGAGGGCTTCCTGGGAAACCCAGTTAACGCCTTCAAACTGATGAAGAGGCTGAACACAGAATGGGGAGACCTGGAGAGCCTGGTGCTGAAGGACACCAAGGAAGGTTAGATATGATGACACTATGAAGTTCACATTAGAAGAGATGAAAAGGAAGTTGAAAGGTAGTCCCAAAGCAGCAACGACTGATACTAGTTTTGTAACAGAAAATATTTGCTGCAATGTTTGTCTTTTAGATGCTCACAGTGAGCATCCTCACAAATGAGGATCTCTGTCCTTCTCTCAGGCTTCATCTCTAACCTGACCCTCCAGAGGCAACACTTCCCTACCGACGAGGACCAGACAGGTGCAGCCAAGGCACTGCTCAGACTGCAGGACACCTACAGACTGGACACCAACACCATCTCTACAGGAGACCTGCCAGGTAATGTGTTAGGGAGTGCTAGAGAGAGAACCTCAGGCCTTTTATAATTTGTAAGTTTGTAACCACTGACTCATCCACAGGAGTGACGCACAAGAGCCCTATGACGGTGGAGGACTGCTTTGAGCTGGGGAAGATTGCCTACAGCGAGGTGGACTACTACCACACAGAGCTGTGGATGGAGCAGGCCCTGAAGCAGCTGGACGAAGGAGAGGAGTCCACCGTGGACAAGGTCACCGTGCTGGACTACCTCAGCTATGCTATTTACCAGCAGGGGGATCTAGGCAGGGCCCTGGAGCTCACCAAGAGGCTACTCATGCTGGGTGAGTTACCCTAATGCGGCTCAGAATGAATGAGTTAAACTAGTCACACCGGGAGTGATTTGAAGAACACACTGACAGAGTTAAAGGAACGCACACTAAAGGAGCTAAGTTATGGGATGGGTATACTTGGAGGTTAAGTGGTAGTGTAACACTGTGAATGTTAATGAGTGCTGAGGGAATATGATGCCCTCCAGGTGAATCATTGAACAACAGCTGCTGACCTGTATGCCCAGCATAAACTGGTATAGAGGATTACTCATGAAATGTCCCAGGTGGCAGTAGGGTCTGAAGTTAGTGATTCAGATAGATCCAGATGAAAATTCTAAATGACTCTTCCTTGTCTGTTTACTGTATGAGCATCAGTATTCCATCTCACTGTCCCCTCTCTCTCCTCACTCCAGACCCGGAACACCAGCGTGCCAACGGCAACCTGAAGTACTTTGAGTTTCAACTGATAAATCAGAGGAAGGCCCAGGCCCAGGAGGCCCAGAAGGCCCGGGAGGAGGGCAAGGAGCGAAGGAAGAGACTGACGAGTGATGCCTCCAAGAAGAAGAAGCGCTTCAGGGAGCCTGTCCCAGAGAGGAAGATGTATGAGATGCTGTGTCGAGGGGAGGGCATCAAGCTGGTGAGGAGGAATTACTCACTCACACACACACACACACACACACACACACACACACACACACACACACACACACACACGAAAAATGTATCAACCCCTACAAAAATGTCCATTCATTATAATCAACATAATAATGAATATTTCCTGTTACTGTAGGATTATTTTCCTGCTATAAAAACTGGCTCAAATGAAGATCCTACATCTGTACGTGTCAATCTGTCTGTCTTCTTACCTCCTTCCGCCCACCCCGTCTCTGCCTTGTAGACCCCCCGCAGACAGAGACGGCTTTTCTGCCGATACTTTGACAACCACGGTCACCCCAAGTACCTCCTGAGCCCGGTGAAGCAGGAGGATGAGTGGGACCGGCCCTACATAGTCCGCTACCATGACATCATCTCTCACGGCGAGATCGAGAAGGTCAAAGAGCTGGCCAAGCCCAGAGTGAGTTCCACTCTCTGTCAGTGTGTGTGCTATATTGAGATAATAAGGGTTCAGAAGGGTGTCATGGCCACACAGATGTGTCTGACGGAAGGGTTTCATGGTCCTACAGAAGTGGATTTGCTGTGGATATGCTCTGAGGCTCGTACTAGTAACTGTCTGACCAGCTGCAGCTGTGTCTGCAGAGTCAAGGCCACTCGTAGACAGAATGAATAGGAAATGTTCATGCTAAACATAAACACTTCCCACTGGGCACAGACATAATTTCAACATCTAGTTTTGATTTACATTTGGTTGAGTTATCAACTAACATGAATTCTAGAAAACATGTCACCATGTCATTAGATTTAGGTTCAAAGACAGCATTTCCTTACATTGATGACTTTTTCAAATCCAATCAGTCAGACACAGGACTTTTGCTATAAATGGTTAGACAGGACGTATTCCCAGAGGGAACAGCAAGCTTTTAGTGTGTGTGGTGAGGGGTGTATACCAAAGAGCCATGGAAGTGGAGGTAGGTTGAGCCCTGTTAGCCCACCCAAAGCAGGGTCTGGGGGGTGGAGGTGGTGTCAGGGTACCCTCTAAACCCCCTCTCCCTGCCTTATAGCTCCGCCGGGCCACCATCTCCAACCCCATCACTGGTGTGCTCGAGACTGCCCCCTACAGGATCAGCAAGAGGTAAGGTGTAGCCAGGTGCAGGCAGTGGAGAGGAGGGTGTCGAGGGGAGGGGTGGAGCAGGAGGGAGAGCACCCATAACCCCTCTCCTCATTCACACCCCAGCTCAAACCCCTCCTCTTACACCTGCCACTGGCCTATGCCTCTGAGTCTGGACCGTATTCCTGCCTCCCTCCAATGCTGGAAGACTCCTCTGCAGAAGCACAGAACCATACTTTTACTGAACCCTCCTTCACTCTCTCTGAATCATTTTCTTAGTCTAACCATAAATCAGATTCTAGAATAGTCCAGGGGTGTTCGAGAAGTTCAGAGTATAAGCTAATGAATAAGGAGATATGATTGTATGGTCCTGTCTGTGGTGAAAATGTGTTTCTGCTCAGGAGTTCTCTAGGATGTGAACCCAGTGGAGTGGGAGGAGAAAAGGTGTAGTTGCTTTTGGCCAACTAAGGGTGTGTCGGGAGCAGTACTTTTAACAAATCCTCTGTTCCTTTCATCACTAATGTAATCACTAGTTTAGCATTCTCCTAAACTAGAGAATAAACCATTAAGTTATACTACCCTTGGTTAAAGGACTGGCCCTGAAACAACCCCTGGCATACTGCTGGAATAACATTAACCGCTTGTGACCGAATCTACTTTTCTCTCTCCTCTCTCTGTTTCTTTCACTTCCCGTTTCCCTCTACTTCATTTATCATTTTGGCGTGTTATCTCTCTCTCTCTCTTTCTCTCTCTCGTGTGCCCGGGCAACTAGCCATGGCAGCCACAGTACATGACCCCCCTAACTGGGAAACTCACCACGGCCATGTACAGAGTCTCCAAGAGGTAAGGGGTCAAAGGTCATGATACACCCCCCCCCCCCCCCCATCCCCTCTGGTCTCCCATCCCATACCGCCATACATCCCCAGGATGTGCTATCCAGGTTTTGGCAGGTCTTTGGGCCAGTAGGGCCACCTCTTTCTGCAATGAATCTATGCTGCTCCCTTACAATCAGATGAATGAGGTCATTCTGGCTTCTCTCCTCCTCTGTGCTACTGTGCAGACAGGGCCAATTACACCTCAAGTTTGTGCACACGAACGAACGCACATCCACACACATTCTCTCTCTCAGTTCATGATTTTGATGAGTAGTGAGTGCCCACTTGTGTAGATCTAATATACCAGACAACCCCAATCTACGGTCAGACTGCTGATTGTAGGGGAACATGCCAATCTTTAGTCATAGTTACTTTAATAACTTTCTTCTTCTTAAAAATAGAAATGCTCATGCCACACCCATACCACACCCATACCATCCCACATCCCTTTGGTTTTTACTGCCCCTGCTTATTACTGTGTATATTGGAGTGTATATTTGTGTGTGTGTTTGCTAGGGTGTGCACGTGTGTCTGTATGCAAGTGTAGATGTGTGTGTGTCTGTCTGCCTGTGTGTCTGGGTCTGTGTCTTCGTGTTGAAGTATGTGCAACTGTGTGTGTGGTGAAGGGTTAACTGAACTGAGCGTGAACCTCATTTAAACTGACAACGAGGTCAAAGTGGGAGAGTAATCACAGCAGGGGAGAGAATTTGAAGGAAGAGAGACTTTTTGACCTAACCACCACTCTATCATGTCCAATTTATATTTTACCGTCTTCACTTCCCGAACAGCAACTTCTAATAAATCACTTTACTCACACACATAGACTAACACACATCTTAGTTTTGAATTTGGCTAACCTTACAAGGACTTTCAGTATTAAGTAATACACACAGTATATTACACCAGGAAAGAGGAGTCATCTTATTGGCTGAGAGATTCAACAATGTATCCAATAAAAAGGGATGGTGTGTGTAGAGCAGATGGCTGAACTTGAATGGACCTCAAACGTTAGCCCTCTCGCCGTGAAATCATTACGGCCACAACTGTTACAACTCTCACTTTATGCAGTGTATTGCAAATCTACTAAGCAGAGAATCTACCGTTTTAATGCTATTTTCTGTGGTTTGACCCTTTTTTATTTTCACACTGTGCCTTGTGCTGCATGAAATGACAGATAGGTTATTGTGACGTCTTTATATGATATGTGAAAGAAGCCATGACTCCCAGTGAGAATGGAATGCTCCCTGTTGGAGGCGGTAGTTTAGACCACTGGGCCAGGGTGGATGGTGAAAGGCTGGTAGTGTTCACTAAAAGCATTCAAAAAATTCTCCCCTCTGGGCCCCTAAAGTAAACTTATCAACCTCCAAAGCCCTTGTGACCTCCAGAACTCTTCCAAGTCACGCGATGACTGCAAACTCAGAGCTTCAACCAATAGAAGGCTTACATTATTGAAAAGTACATAAAAAATACGCACAACTGTATTTAGTTACTCCTAAACTTCACTCTGACCAATGTACGCTGAGCTGATTGGAGACTCTGTCGGGACGCTTTCTAAAGTCCTTCCTCTTCCTGTCTTTACGCTCCTCTCACTTCTCATGTATCATCTGCACGTAACATGAACCTATTGTAGTTTATATATTTCATCTTCAGCAGTAGCTTGCAGCATGCTTTGTCTGTTCTCTCTCCCTCTCCTAGACTCTTCATCTGTAATAACTACTGTACTATAGTGACTCTACCACCCCCCTGTATTTGACCTGTTATCCCTGTGCCCTTCCCCTGTCCCAGTGCATGGCTGACAGCGTATGAACACCCAATGATTGACCAGATAAACCAGCGGATTGAGGACCTCACAGGTCTGGAGATGGACACTGCGGAAGAGTTGCAGGTAAAGTGTGTGTGTTTGTGTGTGTGTCGTTGTTTGAGATGGTTGACAGTTACATTTCCAATATTAATGATCTCACTGTTGCTTTGCAGGTTGCAAACTATGGTGTGGGTGGGCAGTATGAGCCCCACTTTGACTTTGGACGGGTTAGTATTGCCCTGCAGCCTTGATTTAATGACCGCACACATTACTGCTGTATGACGTTTTTGGATTGCATATAGCAGGGATCATCAACTCGATTCAGCAGCCAGACTATTCTTTTCTTGAGCAGATGGACAGGGGGCCGTACCATAATTACTAATCATTTGTGGACTGCAAATTGACCGCAAGAAGCCCAAACAGATATACTGTATGTGATTGTACACAAATGTTAGCAAGGTTTGAAATGATTATGTTTTAGTCAAATGACATATCTCTCTATTATTTATGGGACTACTTTGGAACAGAATTCCAAAATTAAAATAACTTGGAGCTGTTTTGATGGGTTTGTTAGAGTCTTTTATGTAAACAAGAAAATCGAATGGGCAACCGTGACATTTAGGATCTGGCATTTCTGCTCATAATGATCACGTGATGTCATGATAATTTGTTTTTCTCGCTCTACAGAAAGATGAGCCTGATGCCTTCAAAGAGCTGGGCACTGGAAACCGCATAGCCACCTGGCTTTTCTATGTGAGTGCTCTGTATTCATGGGACTGCTTCCTTCTTTGCCCCCTACCCTAAAATAAATACTATTTTCTTTGGTCTCTTGAAGAGTCCAAGATGATAATATATATTTTTTTAATCGATTCTAGATGAGTGACGTGGCAGCAGGAGGTGCTACAGTATTCCCAGATGTGGGTGCTGCAGTATGGCCCAAAAAGGTGACTAAAAGCTTGTGAGCAATGAGCATGTGTATTTGCAGCCTAGAGTGTGTGTATGACTGTAGGTACATAGTTCCCTGTAACCTGTCTCTACTGTGTGTGATGTATTACAGGGGACTGCAGTGTTCTGGTACAACCTGTTTCCCAGTGGGGAGGGAGACTACAGTACAAGGCACGCAGCCTGCCCAGTATTGGTGGGCAACAAGTGGGGTGAGTTTGTGTGTTGAAACTACCTAAATTTAGCTCTGTAAATGTCTATGACACTGTTATAACCATAGACATCCTATTAAATTACCATTATTACTAGTTACTAGTTAATTCCTAAATCTGTAGTTATAACTCCCGCTACTGTCATTCCTTTACTTTTCTCAAGTGATCATTGTTGTGGTCTTCACCAAGTTATCTCTGATATAAACTGAGTGTAGAAAACATTAAGAACACCTTCCTAATATTGAGTTGCCCTCAGAACAGCCTCAAATCGTTGGGGCATGGACTCTACAAGGTGTCGAAAGCGTTCCACTGGGATGCTGACCCATGTTGACCCCAATGTTTCCCACAGTTGTGTCAAGTTGGCTGGATGTACTTTGGATGGGGGACCATTCTTAATACACACTGGAAGCTGTTGAGTGTGAAAAACTTAACAATGTTGCAGTTCTTGGCACATACTACCATGCCCAGTTCAAAGGCACTTAAATATTATGTCTTGCCCATTCACCCTCTGAATGGGACACATACATAATCCATGTCTCAATTGTCTAAAGGCTTAAACATCCTTCTTGAACCTGTCTCCTCCCCTTCATCTACACTGATTGAAGTGGATTTAACAAGTGACATCAATGTCTATGTCATGGAAAGAGCAGATTTTCCTAATGTTTTGTACACAGTATTCCAGACTAGAGTATTGTAGATTTTTTTTCCAGACTAGGCTATGGTACAGTAGCTAACTTCTTTCTCTGTCCTCCTTGTCACCCTCAGTATCTAACAAATGGATCCATGAAAGAGGGCAGGAGTTCCGGCGACCCTGTGGCCTGAATGAGACTGCATGATGGGGGAAGGCTTTTCCTTCCACGCCCCTCTTCCTCTACCCCTCTCCTCCTCTACCCCTCTCCTCCTCTATCCCTCTCCTCCTCTATCCCTCTCCTCCTCTATCCCTCTCCTCCTCTACCCCTTGCTTTCTCTTCAACCCCAGGGCCTGAGAGCACTGCTGTGGATGACAGGCCGTGAAAAGGGGGCCATTGGCATCCCTCCTTCTCCTCCTCTTCCTACCTCCTTCACGTCATCCATTCCTTACCCCAGCTCTGTACCTCTCTGAGCCCAGGATGTTTTGGGGCTTTCAGCTTAGACAGTATTAGTGGTGTTCTGACTGACATGGTGCTCTCATGGCTCTTTGATATGTCTCAAGTGAACACGTTGTGTGTTCACCCTTATGTCTTTGTTTGCACTCTTTACGGGCTCTGTACACAGCAAAAATGGTCATTTCAGAGCGCAGGTTCTGCGTCTTGCTCTGTTCTAATGTAAATAATATGTCCTCTCTTAGTGCATGTCCATAGTATGCCATGGACTGTTTTCTCAATTCAGGTCAAGTGTTCACTCCATCTCTTATTTCAATACTGATGTCGCTCCAGTTTATACTAACATATCTCTCTCAAAAACACACACCACACACACTCCAACACTCCCACATACAGCACAGACAATCATATGTGACATTTAACTGTTTATAGCTGAGGTATCATTTGTTTATTGTTTTTTAAGATCTGGTTTGGTATTTAACTGACTTTGGATTTGAATAGTCACTCAAATTTTAACAGAACATTTGATTCTTTGGCCATACAGATGAGTTGCACTTCCCCATTTGTGTGATGGAAAAGAGGGAGGGAGAAACATTGGACATGGTGTCTTTAAAATCTTGGAAAATTCAATCAGATTCATGCAACCTTAAAGTGTATCAATGTGGGCCCATCCCAAAAAAGTTGTGGTGTTTTTTAGAAGGCAAGACAAATAATTTCTGGTGTTTTCCCCACTGAAAAGTATTGTGAGGCCTGTTTCTTTATGTAATACTATCTGGGGGCCTCAAGGAGAAACATGATATTTATATCTGACAAGATTCACCCATTGTGTGGTTTGTACGTCCTTTCAAATATGCAGGAATATTTTTGGAAGTGTGAAATGAATGTTTTCTATAGAAATAAAGTCTAAATGTCATTGCTACCCACCTGAGTGATGTTGTTTTTTCTCCCTCTCATCGACTACATTTTTAAAGCCCTCAGCTATGACCCCTACATTTTCAGATGGGTGTTTTGTAGGCCATCTTCACTAAAATATCCAATAGGAAGTAGTGTAGTCTATGATGGTTTATAAAAGCTACAATGGATGTGAGAGATGCTATGTACTGTTTATGTGTGAGGAAGGAAGAGAAAGTGTGTGTGTGTGTGGTCAGCTGTAGATACACTGGGCCATATCAGAACACTGGCCTGGCTCCAGATTGATTGGAAGGGAGGAGGCCTCTGTCTGTGTTGGTGAATGAAAGAGTGTGTTTGGTATCATCAGAAATACAATATTGTATGTGTGTGTGGGTGAGGATGCGCCTGTTAAATCACTGCTAGGACCTGATTGCTCACACACCCTTGCCTTATTAGAGTCCAGAATAACGTTCCTAAGATCTGCACTGTTGGAGGGGACAGTGTCCAGACCTGGGAATTAAATTCCAAGAGCCAACTCCGGCTTCTCTCCCTAATCACTTCAATTGTCCTATGGTGTCCTACAGTGCCTCTGTGTGTACACAGATGGGAAAGCACTTATTATCTCCAAAGTTATTATCACTAGGGCCATTTTCTTTTCTTTTTTTACCTGGTATTTCCAGCATTATCCACTAGGTTTTTCTGCCTGTAGAAAATACTAAGAAAAGTTATATAATTGACACAAGCTGTCTCCAATGAATCCGACCGGGACTCAAACCCGGGTCTAGCACCTGTCAAGCCAACAAAATGAACTATAGAGTACCACAGTATAAGTCATAAGTACTACTACTGCAACCACATCAGTTGAAATTATATTGTCAATGCTTTGGATGCTAAGATTAATTGTGCTGCCCTATTCCTAGATTTGTCAAATGCTTTTGATGCAGTTGATCATTCAATCTTGTTGAGTAAGCTGTCTGTGTTAAGCCTTGGCACTGATGCCTGTATGGTTTCAGAATTATTTTAGCGACAGAACCCAGGCTTTTATGAGAAGGCGTTAACCTCTTAAATATTATGTTTAATATCGTGTATTATGTGTTTTATTATAGTGTGTTTTATTTGTAATGTATACAGTGCATTCGGAAAGTATTCAGACCCCTTGACTTAGAGCCTTATTCTAAAATGGGTTTAATTGTTTTTTTCCCCCTCATCAATCTACATACTATACCGCATAATGACAAAGCATAAAACAGGATTTTAGAAGATTTTTATTTTATTTTTTATTTTATTTTACAAAATAAAAAACTGAACAATCTCATTTACAGAAGTATTCAGACCCTTTACTCAGTACTTTGTTGAAGCACTTTTGGCAGCAATTACAGCCTCACGTCTTCTTGGGTATGAGGCTACAAGTGTGGCACACCTATATTTGGGGAGTTTCTTCCATTATCTGCAGATCTTCTCAAGCTCTGTGAGGTTGGATGGGGAGTGTCGCTGCACAGCTATTTTCAGGTCTGTCCAGAGATGTTCAATCAGGTTCAAGTCCGGGGTCTGGCTAGGCCACTCAAGGACATTCAGAGATTTGTCCTGAAGCCACTCCTGCGTTGTCTTGGCTGTGTGCTTAGGGTTGTTGTCCTTTTGGAAGGGGAAACTTCACCCCCAGTCTGAGGCCCTGAGCAGAGATGGAAAAAGTGCCCAACTGTCATACTTGATTAAAAGTAAAGATACCGTAATAGAAAGTGACTAAAGTTAAAAGGAAAGTCACCCAGTAAAATAATACTTGAGTCAAAGTCTAAAAGTATTTGGTTTTAAATATACTTTAAGTATCAAAAGTAAATGTAATTGTTATATACTTAAGGATCAAAACTAAAAGTATATATTACATTTCACATTGCTTATGTTAAATCCTCTACGGGATTGGTGTCCCCTCTGTCGGACGGTTGAGCTAACGTAGGCTAATGTGATTAGCATGAGGTTATAAGTAACAAACAAAATTCCCAGGACATAGACATATCTGATATGGGCAGAAAGCATACATTCTTGTTAAATCTAACTGCACTGTCCAATTTACAGTAGCTATTACAGTGAAAGCATACCATGCTATTTTTGAGGAGAGTGCACAATTGTGAACTTGAAAATAGATACATAACCCAATAAGGCATATTTGGGCAGTCTTGATGCAACATTTTGAACAGATATGCAATGGTTCATTGGATCAGTCTAATACTTTGCACATACACTGCTGCCATCTAGTGGCCAAAATTCAAATTGCACCTGGACTGGAAAAGTATGGCCTTTCTCTTGCATTTCAAAGATGATGGTACAAAAAATGTTTTTTTTTAAATAAATGTTTTTTTCTTTCTATTATCTTTTACCAGATCTAATGTGTTGTATTCTCCTACATTAATTTCCCATTTCCACAAACTTCAAAGTGTTTTCTTTCAAATGGAATCAAGAATATGCATATCCTTGCTTCAGGTCCTGAGCTACAGGCAGTTAAATTTGGGTGCAAAATAACAACACAATGTCAAATACAGGTAGCCTGGTCAAATCATTAACATCCAATCACATTAACTGTTACTCTCTCGGCGGGAATTCCACTAACGGTCCTTATGTAGCCAAACGTAGCTGCTGCTCATTCCATTTGCTCGAAAATTGATGAATGGTTAAAAAAAGTAAGGCCCGCGTCCATGGAGACATACCAGCTCTACTGGCAGTACTACACCTGCACCTGTCGACGACACAAGTTGTTCTTCCACGAGCACATCCAATGCTAATTCTACATTTGTTGTAAACCCAGCTAGCATGGACTTTGACAGTGTGAATCTGATGCAGCCGAAGAACTACTGCCTCCTTACCTGGGAAAGCACTGAACAACAGACAGGGAGGTTGGACAATCGAAGAGGCGCAAATATAATGAGAAATACATTGATTTGGGGTTCACTTATATTGGGAGTAGTGCCTTTCCTCAGCCACAGTGTGTTATATGTGCAAAAGGACTATCTAACAACTAGATGAAACCTTCACTCTTCAGCAGGCATTTAGAAACAAAACATGCCAATTTGAAAAAGCCACGGGTGGTTTTATTGTGAGAATTAAGATGACTTTCAAGTAGTAAGACATGTAAAAGCAACAGATACCATTAATAAGAAGGGGCTAGAAGCATCTTATATGGTGAGCTACCGAGTGGCTAGGACAGGCAAGGCCCATACTATTGCGGAGGACATAATTCTTCCTGCTGCCGCGGTTATGGCTGGGGCAATGCTGGGGGAAAAGGACAAAACAACTACACAGACAATGCCTTCATCAAACAACACTGTTTCATGACGCATCAGAGACATGGCAGGAGATGTTTTGATACACTTACTGCTTCGCATACAAGCCAGTGAATTCTATGCGTTACAGCTGGTTGAGTCAACAGACGTGGCGGGCCTGGCACAGCTTCTGGTATATATGTCTGTTACGTTTATGGGGGTCAATTAAGGAAGACATCCTCTTCTGCAAACCACTGGAAACCAGGACAACAGGAGAGGATATTTTTTTATTATTGGACAGCTTTGTGACATCAAATGGACTTTGGTGTTCAAGATGTGTTGGTATCCGTATTGAATCGTGCAAAAGTCATGACAGGGAAACATAGTGGAGCGGTAACACGCGTGCAAGCAGTTGCTCCCGATGCCATGTGAGTACATTGCAGCATCCACCGAGAGGCTCTTGCTGCCAAAGGAATGCCTGACATTTTGAAAGACGTTTTGGACACGACAGTGAAAATGGTTAATGGCTTTGTTATAGCAAGGCCCTTGAACTCTTGTGTATTTTCAACACTATGCAATGATATGGGCAGCGACCATGTAACGTTTTACAACATACAGAAGTGTGCTGGTTATCAAGGGTAAAGTATTGACACGTTTTGAGAGAAGAGCTTAAAGTTTTCTTTACTGACCACAATTTTCACTTGTCTGACCGCTTGCATAATGACGAGTTTCTCACACGACTGGCCTATCTGGGTGATGTTTTTTCTCGCCTGAATGATCTGAATCTAGGATTACAGCGCAGGTAGTTTCCCGAAACGGATGACACAAACAACTGGATTCGTTATCCCTTTCATGCCCTGCCTCCAGTCCACTTACTGATATCTGAACAAGAGAGCCTCATCGAAATTGCAACAAGCGGTTCTGTGAAAATTGAATTTAATCAGAAGACACTGACAGATTTCTGGATAGGGCCGCGCTCAGAGTATCTTGCCTTGGCAGATCAAGCTGTTAAGACACTGATGCCCTTTGCAAGCACGTACCTATGTGAGAGTGGATTCTCTGCCCTCACTAGCATGAAGACTAAATACTGGCACAGACTGTGTGGAAAATTATTTAAGACTGGGACACTCTCCAATACAACCCAACATTGCAGAGTTAGGTGCATCCTTTCAAGCACACCCTTCTCAATAACCTGTGGTGAGTTACTCACAATTTTCGATGAACAAATAAGGTTTTATATGTAAGATGGCTAAGTAAAGAGCAAAATGATTGATTATTATTATATTATTATTTGTGCCCTGTTCCTATAAGAGCTCTTTGTCACTTCCCATGAGCCGGGTTGTGACAAAAACTCACACTCATTCTTATGTTTAATAAATGCATCGTATAGTGTGTGGCAGGCTTACAATGATTTAAAAAAAAAAAAATTGAGAGTACGCTGACCCTGGTGCTAGAGGGGGTACACAGCTGGAGGTTGAATGTTTGAAGGGATACGGAACTATAAAAGGTTTGAGAACCACTGCTTTAAGCAAACCAGACCACACAATTACATTTTTTATTTATGGATATCCAGGGGCACAATCCAACACTTAAACATAATTTACAAACAAAGCATGTGTGTTTAGTGAGTCTGCCAGATCAGAGTCAGTAGGGATGACCAGGGATGTTCTCTTGATAAGTGTGTGAATTTGACCATTTTCCTGTCCTGCTAAGCTTTTGAAATGTTAGTAGTACTTTTGGATGCAAGGGGAAATGTATGTAGTTAAAAGTAAATTATTTTCTTTAGAAATTTGGGTAGTAAAAGTAAAAGTAGTAAAAAATATAAATAGTAAAGTAAAATACAGACACCCAAAAAAACTACTTAACTAATAATTTAAAGTCTTTTTACTTAATTACATTACACCACTGGTCCTGAGCACTGTGTAGCAGGTTTTCATCAACGATCTCTCTGTAATTCGCTCTGTTAATCTTTCCCTTGATCCTGACTAATCGCCCTGTCCTTGTCATTGAAAAGCATCTTATTAGCATGATGCTGCAACCATCATGCTTCACCGTAGGGATGGTACTATATTTCCTCCAGACGTAACACTTGTCATTTAGGCCAAAGATCTTGGTTTCATCAGAACAGAGAGTCTTGGTTCTCATGGTCTGAATGTCCTTTAGGTGCCATTTGGCAAATTCTATCTGGGCTGTTATGTGCCTTTTACTGAGGAGGGGCTTCCGTCTGGACATAAAGGCCTGATTGGTGGAGTGTTGCAGAGATGGTTGTCCTTCTGGAAGGTTCTCCCCTCTCCACAGAGGAACTCTGGAGCTCTGTCAGAGTGACCATTGGGTTCTTGGTCACGTCCCTGACCATGGCCCTTCTCCCCCGATTGCTCAGTTTGGCTGTGCGGCCAGCTGACAGGTGTGTGCCTTTCCAAATCATGTCCAATCAATTGAATTTACCACAGCTCCAATCAAGTTCTAGAAACATCTCAAGGAGGATCAATGGAAACAGGATGCACCTGACCTCAATTTCGAGTCTCATAGCAAAGGGTCTGAATACTTATGTAAATAAGGTATTTCTGTTTTAGTTTTTTTAATACATTTTCAAACATTTATAACAACCTGTTTTCGCTTTTCATTATGGGGTATTGTCTGTAGATTGAATAAGAATATTAGAATAAGGCTGTAATGTAAGAAAATGTGGAAAAAGTGAAGGGCTCTGAATACTTTCTGAATGCACTATTGTGTTTTATTTATGTATTGGGTTTTATTTGTAAACATATACAGGGCTCTCTTGTAAAAAATAGTTTTTTTTATCTCAATCCCTGTTTAAATAAAGTTTTATACAGAATAAATAATATCCATTAAACCTAGCTGTCAAACATGGAAATGGTTCCAATCGTTTTTCCACGATTCATTTTTCTGGTAGGGGATTTTAGAAACGCTTAAAATAAGGGCTGTGTTTTGTGTAAGTTTATCCAGGCATGATGTTTTGGTAACCATGTAAATCTCTCTAGGACAAGGTGACCCAAAAATGAAATGCTAATTAGCTGCTAATTTGCCTATCATAAAGAACTACAAATGCCATGATGATATGGACGAAGCTGCCAAATCAAGGCAAAAGTAAGAATCTCTGGATTAACTATCTAATGTTAGATAAATATAGTAATGAATAAATGGGAAAACTGTCTTTAAATGGACAATTTTGGGAACTGTCTTGTGCAAGTTTTAAATTAACACAACACCTTTTAGCAAAGGTCTCAGCTAGAGATGACACGCAGGAGCTTGCAGGGATTTGTAGTTTTGCTTGATGTCTACTTTGATGCTGATTAGCATTCTCGAATCTGAGAGTAAATAGAGCTGAATATACTGATAAAAGTCACCTTGTCCTAGAGAGATGTACATGGATATCAAAACGTCATGCCAGGGTAAGCCTACACGAAACAGCCCTTATTTTAGTCTTTCTAAAATCCCCCCTGGGAAAAATGAATGGTGGAAAAAGGATTGGCCACTAGGTTTTATGGGTATTATGACACCTCCACTGTGTGACTATGCCAAGAGCTCTGAACCTCTTGAGGAGCCTGAGGTCATTACATTATCCCTTTCCTAAAGCATATCTTATGCTTCCCAGCTGAAACATTTGACGCATATATTTTGATAACATTTAATGACGTTTTTGTTTTTGGTCTTAGTCAAAAAATAATGTGGCTGTTTGTGCACACATTTTTTCTTGAGGCAAGTCCAGTAGTCGAAGTCTAGGCCCCTTCGTTGGTGATTGATCAACAGTATTACTCCTAGTAAAAGTGGAAACATTAAGTCATTAAGTGTTTGTTGTCATCCAACAATAGATGACAAATTTTCATGAAAAAAATTTCACTCTTCGAAATACTGCACCAAACATCGTAGCTATATGTAAAATTGCAAGACTAACCTCTGCCAAAACTTTAACATTAATGACAGATTTCTTTAGTTATCTTAAATTAATTCAGACTATTTAGAGAATGTGTTTCTGACTATGTTGTTGCTATGGTGGCTCACGAGGGACAAACAACAGTAATATTGCAGCTTTTTTCTTGTTTTTCAAGCGAAGGTCTTTCGGGAGTATGCATTGCCTAGCCAAGTTCTGCCAGGAGCAAACCAAACCTATCTA
Source organism: Oncorhynchus masou masou (assembly GCF_036934945.1). Classification (NCBI taxonomy): domain Eukaryota; kingdom Metazoa; phylum Chordata; class Actinopteri; order Salmoniformes; family Salmonidae; genus Oncorhynchus; species Oncorhynchus masou. The sequence continues at coordinate 55,930,425 of NC_088234.1, forward strand.
TGCGGACACTATAAGGGGATAGCGTTTCTTCATTTTTCTCTTTTCCAAGCCTCTTACTTGTACACGCCTCTCTGATGACCTCACAGGCCCCATACCACTTCTGACAAGACAGTCAAGCCAACACATGAACCATTACGCCAATAGGTCTGACATTTTGGCATAACAGTTAAGGTGTTGGCTGGACAGTCACAGGGTTCGAGTCCAGGTCCTGCCAACTCCCCGAGTTCGCCACAACATGGTTTCATTGTCTCAACTGCCCCTAATTTACTACAACTTCCGAATGCTTTGGAGGTCAGCTTGAGCAAAGTGAGGTGTAGAATCACTGATCTACAAATAGGATTCCTTGACAGATTATAGGCTTAGTTCAATTAAGATCCGTAGAGTAACGCCTCCCCTGGCTTATTAGCCGATCCGCCTACCGATCCCCCACAATCATGATGGGGCACACTCTTTTCACGCCACTTCGATACAAAGTGATATTCGTAGCAGGTTAGGGAAGCATTTTCACTAACCCTTTCCCTAACTTTAACCTCAGTCTCCTAACCTGCTTTATACGTTTCCCTAACCTGCTACATCGAAGTGGCGTGATAAGAGTGTTTCCTCTAAGTGTATAGCGCCCTGCGCGCCTGTCATGTGACCTGTCAGTACTAATTGCTATCAGCATTTGTTCCACTGTGGCAACTGCGGCCAGACCGAACACCGGCAAGCGTGTGAGAGAGGGAGTCAAATAGAAAGATAGGGAGACAGAGGAAGTTACCCAGCCCAGGAAAAATATAACATTTTCAGTCTAAATACATAAGGATATTGGAAGACAAAAACTAATTGAATTTGGGAGAATACAAAGACTTAAGACGCAATGATGACCGAAATAGAGACGACAGTGCATTATAATAACGGATTCGGGGATGAGGAGGACTACATGATACAGGAGGATGAGTGGGACAGGGACATGTTGCTGGACCCTGCCTGGGAAAAACAGCAAAGAAAGGTAAATCAAGAGAAGATGACCTGCAGATAACCAATTTAACAAATTAACTTTACGCTGTACAGTAGGACTACTTTACGCACGTGATTGGGAGTTCATATGAGAGCAAATTAACATTTGTTTGCATTTCCATTGTTTTATTAATTTAATATTGAATTATTCACGTTGAGCGCAGGCTCAAAACTCTGTCTCTTGTTCTTGGTATTTGGTTCAGCCGGAGCCGGGGGTCTGTCTTGGCTCCAGTTGACGGAAATATTGACGGACGGATGCGGTGGGTACCAGCTAACAATAGCTCAATGAGCGGCTCTTAACTTGCCATTCCACTGATACGCGAGGAATGAGAACTGTCAACAGATGCTTCTAACACATGATGACGTCCTTGGGATTAAAATGGATGCCATATCTAATTTTAGTGTCGAGACCAAAAGGCATTATAGTAAATTAATCCAGTGTCCTTAGTGTGGAATTATTTTGTTTATAGAAACCACAGAATACTGTTCCAAGCATCTGAATATTAGGCCCCCAAATCAGTATCCGTCATGAGGGACCCCTGATAAATCACAATTTGTAACCTATATTTAACTAGGCAAGTCAGTTAAGAACACATTCTTATTTAAAATGACGGCCTACCCCGGCCAAACCCAGTCCCAATCACGGCTGGATGCGGGACTGCCGTGACGCCTCTTGCACTGATATGCAGTGCCTTAGAGCACTGCACCACTTGGGATATATATACATGGGCTCCCAAGTGGTGCAGTGCACCCCTTCTTCCCGCTGCGATGAGCATTTCGAAAGGAAGACATAATAACCTTTTGTTTTACTATTTTCTACATTGTAGAATAATAGTGAAGACATCAAAACTATGAAATAACACGTAGTAACCAAAAAAAGTGTTAAACAAATCAAAATATATTTGAGATTCTTCAAAGTAGCCACCCTTTGCCTTGATGACAGCTTTGCACACTCTTGGCATTCTCTCAACCAGCTTCACCTGGAATGCTTTTCCAACAGTCTTGAAGGCGTTCCCACATATACAGAGCACTTGTTGGCTGCTTTTCCTTCACTCTGCGGTCCAACTCATCCCAAAACATCTCAATTGGGTTGAGGTCGGGTGACTGTGGAGGCCAGGTAATCTGATGGAGCACTCCATCACTCTCCTTGCTCAAATAGCCCTTACACCTCCTCCTCCATGCTTCACGATGGGAACCACACATGCAGAGATAATCCGTTCACCTACTCTGCGTCTCACAAAGATAGGGCAGTTGGAACCAAAAATCTCAAATTTGGACTCATCAGACCAAAGAACAGATTTCCATTGCTCATGTTTCTTGGCCCAAGCAAGTCCATTATTATTGTTGGTGGCCTTTAGTAGTGGTTTCTTTGCCGCATTTTTGACCATGAAGGCCTGATTCACGCAGTCTCCTCTGAACAGTTGCTGTTGAGATGTGTCTTTTACTTTACCTCTGGAAAGCATTTATTTGGCTGCAATTTCTGAGGCTGGTAACTCTAATGAACTTATCCTCTGCAGCAGAGGTAACTCTGGGTCTTCTTTTCCTGTGGCGATCCTCATGAGAGCCATTTTCATCAAAGTGATGGTTAGCTTTCTTGAAATGTTCCATATTGACTGACATTCATGTCTTAAATTAATGATAGACTGTAATTTTTCTTTGCGAATTTGAGCTGTTCTTGCAATAATATGGACTTGGTCTTTTACCAATTAGGGCTATCTTCTGTGAACCACCCCTACCTTGTCACCTCACAACTGATTGGCTCAAACGCATTAAGAAGGAAAGACATTCCACAAATTAACTTTTGACAAGACGGATCCCAGGTGACTACCTCATGAAGCTGGTTGAGAGAATTCCAAGAGTGTGCAAAGCTGCCATCAAGGCAAAGGGTGGCTACTTTGAAGAATCTCAAATATACTTTTTTGGTTACTACATGATTCCATATGTGTTATTTCATAGTTTTGATGTAGTCACTATTAATCTAAAATACAAAAAATAGTAAAAAATAATGAAAAACCCTGGATAGAGTTGGTGTGTCCAAACTTTTGACTTGTAATGTATATACATACAAAAATTATAATATTTGTGCACTTGGTCTTTATTACTACTGTATGAGCGGGTTGAAAAATACCTGTCAGCAGAGCATTTCACCATTTCCCAAAACTTTATTGCTATGGAAGAGGTTGAACTGTACCTCAAATATCTTGGTTTAACAAGGCAAAACAAATATTTATTTTAGGGGCATGCTAAAGAAGACCTACAGACGTTTACATAGAGGTTGGAGTCATTTAAAACTCGTTTTTCAACCACTCAACAAATTTCTTGGCAACAAACTGTAGTTTTGGCAAGTCGGGTTGGGACATCTACTTTGTGCATGACACAAGTAATTTTTTCAACAATTGTTTACAGACAGATTATTTCACTTATAACTCACTGTATCACAATTCCAGTGGGTCAGACGTTTAAACAGCTTGGGAAATTCAAGAAAATGATGTCATGGCTTTAGAAGCTTCTGATAGGCTAATTGACATAATTTGAGTCAATTGGAGGTGTACCTGTGGATGTATTTCAAGGCCTACCCTTGAAACTCAGTGCATCATTGCTTGACATCATGGGAAAATCAAAAGAAATCAGCCAAGACCTCAGAAAAAACATTGTAGACCTCCACAAGTCTGGTTCATCCTTGGGAGCAATTTCCAAATGCCTGAAGGTACCACGTTCATCTGTACAAACAATAGTACGTAAGTATAAACACCATGGGACCATGCAGCCGTCATACCGCTCAGGAAGGAGACGCGTTCTGTCTCCTAGATATGAACGTACTTTGGTGCGAAAAGTGCAAATCAATCCCAGAACAACAGCAAAGGACCTTGTGAAGATGCTGGAGGAAACAGGTACAAAAGTATCTATATCCACAGTTAAACGAGAGCTATATTGACATAAACTGAAAGGCCGCTCAGCAAGGAAGAAGCCACTGCTCCAAAACCGCCATAAAAAAGCCAGACTACGGTTTGCAACTGCACATGGGGGCAAAGATGGAACTTTTTGGCGAAATGTCCTCTGATCTGATGAAACAAAAATAGAACTGTTTGGCCATAATGACCATCATTATGTTTGGAGGAGAAAGGGGGAGGCTTGCAAGCCAAAGAACACCATCCCAACCTTGAAGCACGGGGGTGGCATTATCATGTTGTGGGGGTGCTTTGTTGCAGGGAGGACTGGTGCACTTCACAAATTAGATGGCATCATAAGGCAGGAAAAATATGTGGATATATTGAAGCAACATCTTAAGACATCGGTCGGGAAGTTAAAGCTTGGTCACAAATGGGTCTTCCAAATGGACAATGACCCCAAGCATACTTCCAAAGTTGTGGCAAAATGGCTTAAGGACAACAAAGTTAAGGTTGGAGTAGCCATCACAAAGCCCTGACCTCATACCTATCGAGAATTTGTGGGCAGAACTGAAAATCTGTGTGCGAGCAAGGAGGCCTACAAAACTGACTCATTTACATCAGCTCTGTCAGGAGGAATGGGCCAAAATTCTTATTGTGGGAAGACTACCCAAAATGTTTGACTCAAGTTAAACAATTTAAAGGCAATGCCAAATATTAATTGAGTGTATGTAAAGTTCTGACCCACTGGGAATGTGATGAAAGAAATAAAAGCTTAAATAAATCATTTCAGATTCTTAAAATAAAGTGGTGATCCTAACTGACCTAAGACAAGGAGTTTTTACTCTGATTAAATGTCAGAAATTGTGAAAAACGGAGTTTAAATGTACTTGGATAAGGTGTATGTAAACTCCCGACTTCAACTGCATGTGCCTACTGAGGGCCTTCTGCCTGATATAGTTGGATAGCAATTTTGACCACGTGGGATTTATTTCAGTTCTCAGTATCTTCTCTGGCGTCTTAAGTAGGACTCTATATTAGCTTTTCTAATAATTTCCCTTAACTTTAATCCTATTACCCAGTAAGAGCCACAGGGGAAGACAGGGCTGCCCTTGAATAAGACCTGCTGACACCCTGAACTGTCCTTACCTTTATACAGTATCCTAACATGCCCATTAGGCTACAATGTTGTAGCACATGCTAGGTGTTCCACCTGACACAACCAGGTATGCCACCCACTGATTTGGCCTGGTGTCGTGAAAATAACCTTGGCACATAAGACATTCTTGGAATCAAGAAGAACAATGAAGAAACAGCCTCAGGTGTTTGAACAAGTTTGAAATGATCTCGTAAAATCACCTATTTTTCTTTTATCAAATAACTGTAGGATTCTTAGACACCTTACAAAACATTATTGAACTTAGATTCTTTACCTCCGGAACACACCCCATAAAGCCACAAAGGCTCAGCTACTTCAATGACGGTTGGTCCTCATTGGACATGATTCATAAATATATTTAGCTCTGATCGTCAGGGCTGATGGAGGGGGAAAAGGGGTGGGGGGGTCAGCAACTCTGGCGGGGTCAGGTCTGGAGGGCCAGCCATGTTCTAACGAGGAGGCAGCCGTTCAATGTCACATACACTTTGGTCTCTTTTGTCATGTGGAATGCGGCCTTTGTTTCAAAGCCTCTAATATTCCTAATTTGGACAGGCATTCCACCGGGCAGCCTCTCCAGATGGGTGACATTAACCCACAGCCTTTGGGGGACCAGGCTATGTGCTATAAGAACTTAAGGGCCAGAGGATCACTCTCCCAGTCATGCTGCGTGAACTGGAATGGCTTGAAAACACAGCATGTCAATAAAGCCTACAAACATTCCCTGTGTTTACACACAGTACAGTCAGCACTGTAGATGGAAGCTGGAGGCAGATTTAGAAATCACATTCCTGGTTGTTGTAAGGAGTCTAATTGAGGCTGATCCACTGAGACCTTTTGAGAAGAGATGTTCAAAGTATCCCGTTCAATTTACTTTAGATCACTCCCAGTTTGTGACACATCCAGAAATTACATATTTAGGTGTTTCAAATGAGTCCCATAGCCCTCCACCCGTTTTAGCCTCTGCTCTTTCGGTATTCACATACCTGGAAGGGCTGGATAGATTGGGAAAGCAATATGGCAACAGCTCCACTTAGCATTTTTTATTTACCCGACAGTAGTTAACATTTTTGTAAAAGTGTGTATCTTTTCTTTGCAAAGAGAAACACCTGAGAGAAGAGTGCACTGTTTGCATGTGGCATTTTCATCTCATCTTGATATTCAGTGAAAATGTTTTCTCCCTGTCTCTTATCACTAGGACCACCAGAGCATGCTAAATTGAACACCTTATATCCTCTGGAAAGTGAGCTGGTGTCTGCTCAGGGCTTTCAACTGTACCATGTTGATTGCCTTTGCATTCTGTTTGCTGTTGTGAGACTTAATAGAAACATAGCAGAAGAGAGTGCTCATGTTGAAGTCTTGCATAATGATACAGTGCAAAGCATGAACATATAATTAAAATCGAATTCCTGTGTATGTGGGAGCACAAATTATTTTATCCTTTACAATAGGTGCTAGGTTGGTTGGAAGGAAAGTGTTATTTTAAACCAAGGGGTTTGCTGACCCTCAACAAATAGGTTCATCTCAATATGTGGCACTTGCCACAGGGACCAGAGTCATCACAATTTATGACCTCCGGCTAAGTTCTGCTAAGCTGTTCTCTTGTATGTTTACAACCAGGCTATATACCAGAGCTGGGCGATATGGACAAAAATCCATATTGTGATGAAAGAAATTGGGGAGGTAGCTACATTCATAACGTTGGTTGGCAAACACTTTCAAATGGGAAGCGTATATGATCCTTCCAATTGGAAAAGTTAATGTCAAATTCACCGTTCAAGTTTTAAAACGTGGAACATTCTACTTTAGATGAATAAGACCATTGATGGAAAGCTCACTCAAGGTTTTCTGATGAGCTCACAGGAAGTCTCTATCATCAATGCTCAAACCCCATCCTAATTTGAATTCACTGCGTCAAAGTTATGTGAAAATTAAATTGTACTATTTGTATTCTACTCACCAAAATATAATTTCCTTTGTAGACCTTCACAGCCTGGTGTAACTCCCACCTGAGGAAAGCAGGAACACAGATTGAGAACATTGAGGACGACTTTAGGAATGGCCTCAAACTCATGCTTCTCTTGGAAGTTATTTCAGGTAATGTTTGTTGAATATATAGTTGTATACATATGGTAGTTGAATACATTGATTGGTAGTCCTTCCACTTAGAGTTAAATGCTGTTTGTTTCTTCCAGGTGAGAGGTTACCCAAGCCTGACAGAGGGAAGATGCGTTTTCACAAGATTGCCAACGTCAACAAAGCCTTAGATTTCATCACCAGCAAAGGAGTGAAACTTGTCTCTATTGGAGCTGAAGGTGATGTTTTATTCAGGCAGTACTTCATGTTCAAGCTGCTCAGTATCTTTTGATTTGATTAATCCATTCATTATTTTATATTTTAGTCATTTAGCAGACACTTTTATCCAGAGTAATTTACAGGAGCAATTAGGGTTAAGTGCCTTGCTCAAGGAGACAACGATAGATTTTTTCACCTAGTTGGCTCATGGATTCGAACCAGCGACCTTTCAGTCACTGGCCCATCACTTTTGATCGCTAGCCTACCTGCCACCCCATTATCTTTTTGCAGTTCCCACTCTAATTATGTGATAGATCTGATGGCAATTGGATGTTTTCCCCTCAGAAATTGTGGATGGTAACATTAAGATGACACTTGGAATGATATGGACCATCATCCTCCGCTTTGCCATCCAGGACATCTCTGTAGAAGGTAAGATACAACAATTCAAACAAAATAGGATACTTAAAAAGAGGCCTTTATTACCATTGTATAATAGATGATGTCCTGCATATGGATACACAGTGTTTTTATACTGCAGCTACCTTCTTAGCCAGGTCTCCCTTGAAAAGAGATGATCTGTATTGACTTCCTGGTTTAATGAAATAGAGATCTCACTGGGGAATAGCGCTGTTGAAGAACTATTTATCTCTCCCCTCAGAAACCTCTGCAAAGGAAGGCCTTCTCTTGTGGTGCCAGAGAAAGACTGCCCCCTACAGGAACGTCAATGTCCAGAACTTCCATGTTAGGTGAGAACACTTTTTAGTCTTTGACTTATATGTATTTTTTCTATTTTATTATATTCTGTACTAATGTGTTAGTACTAAGTGATAAGACAGGCAAAGCTTGCAAACACTGTAGCTCTCTAGGACCAGCACTGGTAAACTTTACTCAGTTATCATACAACTCTGACTTCTGACCTCTGACCTGGTTATCTCTGCTGCCTGCTGGTGAAGCTGGAAGGACGGACTGGCCTTCTGTGCCCTGATTCACAGACACAGGCCTGACCTCATCGACTACGCTAAGCTCAACAAGGTCTCTTGTGTGTCCCAAACACTAACCATGATGGTGTCAAGTGCACACATACTAACAGAGAAGGGTTCCCTATGTCCAGATTAATAACTCCACAGTCTTTCCCACAGTGTGGATTAACAGAAAGTTATTGACTTTTGAGAAGCAGATATTAGAGTGCTTTGTTATGTTTAACTCGCCCAAATTCTCCTTACTGATGTCTGCATTCACTGTCTTAATGACATGCTCACCTGGCCCACCATTGTATAAAGCTGGAAGGACGGTTTAGCCTTCTGTGCCCTGATACACAAACACAGGCCAGATCTAATGAACTATCACAATCTGAAGGTATCGTATGTGTAAATAATAAGTAGACTATGTTGTGTGTAGAATTGCGTGTCCACTGTGTAGTTGTATGCTGTTCTAGGTGTATCCTTTGGTAGACTGGGTCACTGTAGTGCGTTCATTAGAGTTCAAGAGTATATTGGTGTATCGGTGTTCAGGTGTTGTGTATAGACACATTTTGCCGAATAAAATGTGTACATGTAAAGAGTAGGCCACAGTGTGGAATATACATGTTTCTCCTTATACCTGGTAAGCTGTGGTCTTTTTAATAGTGACTGACATTTACATCTCCATCCTGAACTGACTTAGTCCTGACTGGGAATAGACAGAGAAATGTGAGTCACATCCCAGGAGAGCCCAGGGTTTACCTCAGCTGTGGCTGGCAGATACCTGTGCCTGGTACTGCTCTTTATAGGGCAATCAATCTATTCACGGTTGTTTGGAAATAGACAGGAAAATGGATAGATCAGTGGAACCTAAATCTTTTGGAAAGCCAGAGGCTTTGGGTTTCAGTAGAGGAGTCCCCCCTCTCTCGTACATACACGCACACACACACACCTATATCAGAATCACCTTTATATGCCCCTCTGTCCCCCCAACACTCCCACGAGTGCATTGAGCCCAGACAGACCCTGTCAGCTGTCATGTCTGGCTCCAGGTGAGCAGGCTCAGTAAGCCCTCAGTGTTAGCTTGCTGAAATGTCTCCGTGTGGGGAACAGGCTGATGGGTATCTGCCCGCCCTGGATCTCTGCAGCTGCCACTGTCCTGTAACAGGCCTTTCCCCCTCGGCCGGCATCAGTGGAACAGACTTAGGACAATAGCAGCAGCATGAGCCCTCTCCTCCCACTAAACACACTGACTCACCCTGCCCCATTAGTGAGGAGGCACTTACTGACTGACTGTCTGTCACCTGATGGTTAATTCCATCACTGGATAAACGACAGTTTGTAAACTGGTTTCAAATACTGTACACATGCACATGTTTTCGCATATAAAAAGTAAATGAGAAGATGACTTTGTTTATTTGTTTAATTGGAAAGTATGTTTCTATAATATTTATAATTTTCTAGGATGATCCTATGGGGAACCTGAACCTGGCCTTTGAAATAGCAGAGAAGCACCTGGATATTCCCAAGATGCTGGACGCAGAAGGTAATGTCTTCTAAGGAAACAAAGTTTTGAAAATCGGTATTAGCTATAGGCATATCATTCTGCTCATTATGAAAACATAAACCATCTTATCTGGTACTGTAATGGTGGGAGTCAGACTGTGGGTTTTGTTACAGGATTGCCTGGAAGAGATTGCCTGTACTTGTATGCACATTGTAATGATGAAGTCCTATATGCCTGGTCTCCCCACACAGATTTTATAAGCGCAGCCAGGCCAGACGACAGGACTGTTATGACCTATATGTCCAGTTTGTATCACACATTTGCAGTGGTACAGAAGGTGAGGGGACATTGATGCTGTGTAGTCCTAGATACAACGTGACCTGGTCCTTGTTTAGATCTCTTTGCCATAGACCCCCCCATCTTCCCTCCAGGATAGCCCTGCGCTAAGATGTTCAGGTTTGGAGTTGATCTGTGGTCCTTTTCCTCTGTCAGTGCTCTTGTGTTTCCTGTCTCCACCCTCCCTATCTTCCTCCTTTTGTACTTGTTGTCTGTCACTCTCTTCTGTCCCTCCCTCCCTCTGTAGACATCATCAACACCCCCAAGCCTGACGAGAGAGCTATCATGACCTATGTGTCCTGCTTCTATCATGCATTTGCTGGAGCCGAGCAGGTATACAGCTTGCACCATGAACAGTTTGAATTAAGTTTGTGAATGCAATGTGTTGTGGGCACAATACTTCCTAAACCAATTGATGATGATTACCATATGCCTACCCCCCTCCCCTCCCCTCACCTCACCACTCTTTCCCCACCCCTCACCTCTCCTTCCCCCTCCCCTCACTTCTCCTTCCCCCTCCCGTCACTTCTCCTTCCCCCTCCCCTCACTTCTCCTTCCCCCTCCCCTCACTTCTCCTCTCTTTCCCCCCACTTCTCCTCTCTTTCCCCCCTCCCCTCCCCTCACCACTCTTTCCCTTCTCCCCTCACCACTCTTTCCCCCTTCCCTCACTTCTCCTTAACCCTCCCCTCACTACTCCTTCCCCCTCCCCTTACCTCTCTTTTCCTCCTCCCCTCAAATCTCTTTCCCACCTTCCCTCACTTTTCCTTCCCCCTCCCCTCCCATCCCCTCACCATTCTTTCCCCCCCTCCCCTCACCTCACCTCTCTTTCTCCTCTCCCCTCACGTATCTTTGACCCCTCACCTCTCTTTCCTCCCTCCCCTTGGTAGGCTGAAACGGCGGCCAACAGGATCTGTAAAGTGCTGGGTGTGAACCAGGAGAATGAGAAACTGATGGAGGAATACGAGAGGTTGGCCAGCGAGGTAAAGCAACACAGAAGCATACATTTGGACATATGTTTTCATATAGGTCAACTTTCTTAGGAGAGCTACTTCTACCTCAATCTGAATACTCAAAAAGTCAATTGTCTTACACAAACTTGTAGGAATGGAATTTCCAAGTATTTAAATCAAATTCAATGTCGAATTCCTACTTAACTAAATTGAGAGGAATGACAACAAATGAACCGCAAATGAAGCTCCACCCCATCACCACCCACTGTGTTTGTAGCTACTGGAGTGGATCCGCCGGACCACCCCATGGTTGGAGAACAGGACTGCAGAGAAGAACATGGTTGAGATGCAGAGAAAGCTGGAAGATTTCAGAGACTACCGCCGCATGCACAAGCCCCCCAAGGTGCAGGAGAAGTGCCAGCTGGAGATCAGCTTCAACACCCTGCAGACCAAGCTGCGCATCAGCAACCGTCCCGCTTTCATGCCCTCGGAGGGAAAGATGGTGTCTGTAAGTGTAAACACCCAGCATTCAATGAAACATCATATCAAACTGATGAAATAGTCATCAGTCAAATTACAGTAGTTGTAGATAGCTATGGATATAGATCATCCAAAATACCAAGGTAAACACTTTTGCTATAATGCTGATAGACTTAAAAGCCTTTTTAATAGCATATCTACTGATCGTGGTGCTTTGCTGGTTTTGACCCGTGTCTTTGTGTCTCGGTGTGGCTGTAGGACATAGCCAGTGCATGGCAGGGGCTGGAGGGGGCAGAGAAAGGCTACGAGGAGTGGCTTCTGACAGAGATCCGAAGACTTGAGAGACTGGACCACCTGGCTGAAAAGTTCCGCCAGAAAGCCAGCACCCATGAGACCTGGGCTAATGGTCTGTCTGGGATATGATTGTCTGTCTGTCTGTGGAGGGTTTACTTATGTTTCTGGTTTGTCTAGAGTTTGAAGTTTGAATGTAATTGATTAGCTCCAAATCCTTAGAGAATTGTAAATGTGAAAATGTCAGTAAATCATCAGCATTTGTTTTGGCTAATGTCTCAGTCTCTCTCGTTGTCTGTGTGTATGACCCAGGTAAAGAGCTGATTCTGTCTCAGAAGGACTACGAGACGGCCACCCTGACTGAGGTGCGGGCGTTGCTACGGAAACACGAGTCGTTTGAGAGTGACCTGGCTGCTCATCAGGACAGGGTGGAGCAGATCGCTGCCATTGCACAGGAGCTCAAGTACGGATCCTTCCTCTGATCTTCAGGCTAGGCATCCCGCTAGCGGGACAACTTCCGGTGAACCTGGAGGGGAATTCACGCAATTCAAATAAATAATCATAAAAATGTTGGATATTAACTCTTGAAACTCCCCATCCTGGATCCGGGATCGTGACTAAAGCCTCAGGCTCATTAGCATAACGCAACGTTAACGATTTCTGAAAATCGCAAATAAAATGAAAATAATGCGCCTGCTCTAAAGCTTAGCCTTTTCTTAACAGATTTTCAAAATATGCTTTTGAACCATAGCAATTGACTAATTTGTGTAAGAGTATGCTAAGCTAGTTTAGCATTTTGAGTAGCATTTAGCACGCAACATTTTCACAAAAACCAGATAACCAAATAAATAAAATCATTTACCTTTGAAGAGCTTCGGATGTTTTCAATGAGGAGACTCTCAGCTCAGTTTTTCCTGAAAGCGTCTGTGTGTAGGAGAAATCGCTCCGTTTTGTACATCACATTTGGCTACCGAAACGAACCGAAAATTCAGTCACCTACAACGTCAAACTTTTTCCGAATTAACTCCATAATATCGACCGAAACATGGCAAACGTTGTTTGGAATCAATCCTCAAGGTGTTTTTTCACATATCTCTTCATTGATATATCGTTCGTGGAAGCCTGCATTCTTCTCTGAATTCTGTGGAAAAATACTTGCAGCTGACTTTTGCGCACCAATTTCGGCGCAGGACACCGGGCGGACACCTGGTAAATGTGGTCTCTTATGGTCAATCTTCCAATGATATGCCTACAAATACGTCACAATGCTGCAGACACCTTGGGGAAACGACAGAAAGGGCAGACTTACTCCTCTCGCATTCACAGCCATATAAGGAGACAATGGAAAACAGAGCCTCAAAAATCCTGCTCATTTCCTGGATGCCGTCTCATCTTGGTTTTGCCTGAAGCTCACGTTCTAGGGCACGCACAGAAAATATCTTTGCAGTTCTGGAAACGTCAGAGTGTTTTCTTTCCAAAGCTACCAATTATATGCATAGTCGAGCATCTTTTTGTGACAAAATATCTTGTTTAAAACGGGAACGTTTTTCATCCAAAAATGAAATCGCGCCCCTAGAGTTTCAAGAGGTTAATCGTTTAGATACATACAAGTGTCTTATATTGGTTGAAAGCTTAAATTCTTGTTAATCTAACTGCACTGTCTGATTTACAGTAGGCATTACAGTGAAAACATGCCATGTGATTGTGAGGACGGTGCCCCACATCAAAATATTTTTCCACCGGCACAGGTTTCATAAATTCACATATAGCGATTAAATATTCACTTACTTTTTGAAAATCATCCTCTGATTTGTCATCCAAAGGGTCCCAGGTATAACATGTAGTCATTTTGTTAGATAAAACCCTTCTTTATATCCCAAAAAGTCAGTTTAGTTGGCGCCATCGATTTGAGTAATCCACTCGTTCAACATGCCAAGATAGGAATCCGAAAATCTACCCCTAACCTTTGTTTCAACAAGTATGTATGTATGTTCAATAGGAAACCAATATTAGCAGGTGCGTGTTCTCTTCATTGCGCGCTCACACACGAATTTCCAAGACTGTGTCCCTGTAGTTAAACTCATTATTCTTACTCGTTTTGGAAGAAACAAGCCTGAAGCCTTGAACATTGAGTGCTGACACCTAGTGGAAGCCATAGGATTGAATCATTTCCCTATATGTTCCATTGTAAGAGCATGGGCTCTCAAAAAAAAAGAATTCTTTGGATTTTCTCGTACCATATCTATTCTTTTACTCACCTACATTATTTTTTACTCACCTACATTTCTACAAACGTCAAAGTGTCTTCTTTCCAATGGTACCAATTATATGCATATCCTGATTTCAGGGCCTGATAAACAGGCAGTTTACTTTGGGCACGTCAGTCAGGCGGAAATTGAGAAAAAAGGACCCTCTAACCCTCCTAACCATCATCCCAACCAAGTCCTATTCCTAAAATCATGGCTTTGACAAGGACTGCGACTGGAATTCTTCTTAAATAATACCAATGTCGTATTGAGAAGACCAAAGTGCAGCGTGGTGTGAATGCATACTTTAATGAATGGACGAAAAAACACGAAGTACTCTAAACAAACAAAACAAACTAACCAGACGACCGTGACCGCTATAGAAACTGAGTGCTAACATGCAACATGACATAGACAATAACCCACGAACCACAATACAAAACAAGCTACCTAAATATGGTTCCCAATCAGAGACAACGCCAAACAACTGCCACTGATTGAGAACCGTATCAGGCCAAAACACATAGAAACAGACTAACTAAACATGCAACATAGAATGCCCACTCATATCACACCCTGACCAAACAAAACATAGAAACAAACAACGCAAATAATGGTCAGAGTGTGACAACCAAACCGTCTGAAGTTGCTCTTCATTGACCTATATGCTACCTGTGGTGTTGTGCAGTGAGCTGGACTATTATGATGTGGCTGCTGTCAACCAGAGGTGCCAGAGAATCTGTGACCTGTGGGATCAACTTGGTACACTGACCCAGAAGAGGAGAGAGGCTCTGGAGGTGAGTGAAGGGGGTTGAAGTTTGGGACATGACATGTTATATTCCCAGCTAAGGTAAACTGGCTAAGCTGTTGTGCCAAGTGAAAAGTAAGCCAGCACAGTACAGCTTGGTAGTGTGGGAATGAGAACCAGTTCCATGAATCCAGAAGAGAGCTGAAGAGGTAAGGCAGTGAATGACGTTACCTTGGGGTGGGGCGGATTGTTCACAGGACAACTTAACCCATAGTAATGCTAAATCTCATGTATATTATATTGAGATAGCTAGGGGTGAGATATGAATACACAGCTGATTGAGGAGGGTGGGGTAAATGGTCCACTTAGTCTACTGATGGCACATATACAGTGCCTTCAGAAAGTATTCACACCCCTTGACTTTTTCCACATGAAATTGTGTTACAGCCTGAATTTCAATTATATTATATTGAGATTTATGGTCACTGGCCTAAACGCGCAATAACCCACAATGTCAAAGTGGAATTGTGTTTTCAGAACTGCTTACAAATAAATAAAACATGACAAGCTGCAATGTCATCAGTCTATAAGTATTAAACCACTTTGTTGTGGCAATCCTAAATAAGTTCAGGAGTAAATCATTTTCTCATCAAGTCACATAATAAGTTGCATGAACTCACTTTGTGTGCAATAAGTGTTTAATGTGATTTTTGAATAACTACCTCATCTCTGTACTCCACACATTCAGTTATCTGTAAGGTCCCTCAGTTGAGCAGTGAACTTCAAACACAGATTCAACCACAAAGACCAGGGAGGTTTTCCAATGCCTCGCAAAGAAGGGAACCTATTGGTAGATGGTTAAAAATGTAAATAGCAGATATTGAAAACCCTTTGAGCATGGTGAAGTTATTAATTACACTTTCCACATACGATAAACAGCTGTCTCTGATTGGGAACCATACCAGGCCAACATAAACCATTAATCACTTAGATGACCCACCCAAGTCACTATCACGCCCTAACACAATATTAAACTAATTGACAGAGGGAAAAGAAGGAAACCAGTACAGAATAAAAACATTCCAAAACATGCATCCTGTTTACAACAAGGCGCTAAAGTAGTACTGCGAAAGTTGTGTCAAAGCAAATTAACTTTTTTTTCTGAATACAAAGTGTTATATGTTTGGGGCAAATCCAGTACAATACATTACTAAGTATCACTCTCCATATTTTCAAGAATAGTGGTGGCGGCATCATGTTATGGGTATGCTTATAATCGTTAAGGACTGGGTAGTATTTCAGGATAAAAAAGAAATGGAATAGAGATAAGCACAGGCAAAATCCTAGAGGAAAACCTGGTTCAGTCTGCTTTCCACCAGACACTGGGAGATTAATTCACATTTCAGCAGGACAATAACCTAAAACACAAGACCGAATCTACACTGGAGTTGCTTAGCAAGAAGTGAATATTCCTGAGTGACCGAGGTACAGTTTTGACTTAAATCTACTTGAAAATATATGGCTAGACGTGAAAATGGTTGACAGAGCTTGAACAATTTTTACAAAATAATGGACAAGTGTTGCAAAAGCCAGGTGTGGAAAGTTCTTAGAGACTTGTGTAAATTAGGTATTTCTGTATTGCATTTTCAATAAAACATGTTTTCACTTTGTCATTATGGGGTATTGTATGTAGATGGGTGAATTCAGGCTGTAACACAACAAAACGTGGAATAAGGCAAGGGGTATGAATAATTTGTGAAGGCTCTGTATATAGATATGGTTACCTGTCCAGCATCTGGCTGGCAGGATGCCCACAGTCCTTTTCCTCTGATCCATACTGGACACTCGTGACCTACAAATTTGTCAAAAAACAGCCAGGACTGGGATTAGGGTGACTCAAATGGGCTGCTGTCTGCCCCCTCTCCCTGCCCAAAGGAAGGGGGTCTAATCCATGCAGACCACCTTGCCAACTCAGCAGTAAATTGGGTCATGTCAATGTGATGCATCCTGGGATTAGCAGTCCAAACAGGCAATGTTGATGAATTGTCAATGAGATTAATGACAACTGTTTTTTTCTCTCCTGTTTTCCAGAGGACAGAGAAGTTGCTGGAAACCATTGATCAGTTGTTCCTGGAGTTTGCCAAGAGATCAGCACCCTTCAACAACTGGATGGAAGGGGCCATGGAGGATCTGCAGGACATGTTTATTGTACACACTATCGATGAGGTCCAGGTATATAATTTTTATTTATTTAACTTGGCAAGTCAGTTAAGAACAAATTCTTATTTTCAATGATGGCCTAGGAACCGTGGGTTAACAGGCTTGTTCTGTGGCAGAACAACCTATTTTGACCTTGTCAGCTCGGGGATTTGATCTTGCAACCTTTTGGTAACTAGTCCAATGCTCTAACCACTAGGCTACCTGCCGCCCCATAATGCTTGCTATTAGTATTTTAATCATTCTATGGTTGTTACAACTGTTACATCATTTTGACACAGCGCCCATTACTTGCCATGTTCTTGTAAGTACAAACCAACAAGGCAACTTCTCCTCTCCTCCTTCCCTGCAGAGCCTGATCTCTTCCCATGAGCAGTTCAAGGCCACCCTCCCAGAGGCAGACGGAGAGAGACAGGCCATCCTGGGGGTCCACATGGAGGTGCAGAAGATCTCCCAGAGCTACGGCATCAAGGCCAACCTCATCAACCCCTACAGCACCATCACCACCGAGGAACTCCTCGCCAAGTGGGACAGGGTAGGACCTCGAAATTCACATACACACACTTGAGACACGCATGCATATACAGTCACTTTCTATGTCAGATTGATGTATGTGTTGTCGTCATGTTGCTGACCAGGTGAAGAAGCTGGTTCCCCAGAGAGAAGGCTCCCTCCAGGAAGAGCTAGCCCGGCAGCATGCTAGCGAGAGGCTGAGACGGCAGTTTGCTGTCCAGGCTAACCTCATCGGCCCATGGATACAGACAAGGATGGAGGTCAGAGAGTCAGCCATCTGTTTAGTGTCTAGGGCAGGGGTCTCTAACACTGTTCCTGGAGAGCTACTCTCTGGTTGTAACCTACAGGATGGTAGCTCTTCAGGAACAGGGTTGGAGAGCCCTGGTCTAGGGGTATCTGGAACAAAAACCTGAATTGCTCATGTGTGTGGTTCTTACAGGAGATTGGCCACTGCTCCCTGGAGGTGGGTGGTACCCTGGAGGACCAGATGACCCAGCTGAAGCAGTTTGAGCACGTCATCGTCACCTACAAGCCCAACATCGACAAGCTGGAGGGAGACCACCAGCTCATCCAGGAGTCTCTTGTGTTTGACAACAAGCACACCAACTACACTATGGAGGTACTGCAGAGCACCACAGAGAGACGGTCTTTGCATGCAGTCTATTAAGATTAGATGTGGTCATGGGGATAATGATGCTGGATGTCTTTGAGATTTCATTGGCAGCTGGTTAATCTGCCTGTCTGTGTCTATACCTGTCTTGGCATCATGGTAACAGCACATCCGTGTGGGCTGGGAGCTCCTCCTCACCACCATCGCCCGCACCATCAACGAGATCGAGACCCAGATCCTGACCCGTGATGCCAAGGGCATCAGTCAGGAACAGATGCACGAGTTCCGCTCTTCCTTCAACCACTTTGATCGGGTACAGTGCTCCTTCCGCTTCCTGTACTCCCGGGTTCTCTGATTCATATATTAACATTTAACCTGAATGGCATGTTAAGTAGCATAATACCACTGACAAAATAAATCATTCTCACCTGTCTTGCCTTTCTTATTCAGAAGCTGCGTAAGGAAACTGGGGTAAATGTATATTGTTGTTGATACTGTACTACGGTCACTGCTCTCTGGGCTTGGTTGTTTAGACAGTTAAAAAATATAATAACTATTGTATGATAGTGTAATGTACAGGTCTATAAAAAACAAAGTATTTGATATTGGTTCCACATTGTTGTAATGCTATATGTTATAAACACTTGCATGTGTGTAAGAGAGAGACACTTCTGAGTGTGACTAACACCCCCTCTAACACCTGGCCCCAGGAGAACACAGGCAAACTGCGTTGTGAGGAGTTCAAGGCCTGTCTGATCAGCCTGGGTCATGTGGGCAATGACCATCAGGTACTCAACCCTACTGACCTCTAAACTTTCATGATCCCTGACTGACATCTCGCTGATGACTTGGCCTTCTTCCATCCCTTCTAGAGTAGACCACACCTGCTGCTACCTCTCATATGTTTTTAGTTGTATCGATATTTTGACAGTTGGGCTCTACAGCATGACAATGTTGGTGGCAGCAGCTTTGGCCTGTTATGACAGATCATTTAGAATGGACTCCTAAAGTATTTATTGTCTCTCACTCCATGTCTTCTAATGTTACTGTCACTGTGTCCATCTGTCTGTTTGTGTCTGTGTCCATTTCTCTGTGTTAGCTTTGGCCTTCTCCCCTTCCCGATCTCCACTGCTCTTCCATCCACCTTCTCTTGGTCTTCCTTCTCCTCCCTGTCCCATCCCTTCTCCTCCCTGTGCGGTGACCCACTCCCAACCTCCACCCTACGACCCTTGACCTCTGACTACAGAAGAAACACGGGGCGATGGACACTGATGACTTTAGGGCCTGTCTGATTTCCATGGGTTATGATTTGGTAGGAGTCTCAATATGCTCATGCAGAATTACAGTATGCAAACAATGCATAATAATACCAAAAGGTATTGATAATATACTGTATGTGTAATGACGCAATGGCAAATAAAGATATGTGTTCCTTTCTCTGATCTCTCTCTCCCTGATCTCTGTCTCTCTTTGACTGTCAGGGTGAAGTGGAATTTGCCCGCATCATGATGCTGGTAGATCCCAGTGCCACTGGCATGGTGTCTTTCCAATCCTTTATCGATTTTATGACCAGAGAAACCACTGACACAGACACCGCCGACCAGGTCGTGGCATCCTTCAGAATCCTGGCAGCCAATAAGGTGTGTGTGCGAGAGAGAGAATGTGAATGGGAGTGTGGCAATTAAGTGTACCATGTCAATCACACAGAAGGGGTGAATTCAGTATAACAGTAAACAGGCATATTATTCTGTCAGATTAGGAACATTTGGTAGAGCGGACTTCTCCAAATGAGCCCGTTCTCTCCCCCCTACCCCTTCTCCTCCCCCCTCCACAGCCCTACATCCTGGTTGAGGAGCTGAGGAGGGAGCTCCCCCCTGACCAGGCAGAGTACTGCATCTTGAGGATGGCCCCCTACAGTGGTCCAGGGGGACCCGCGGGGGCTCTAGACTACACTGCCTTCTCCACTGCCCTCTACGGAGAGAGTGACCTCTAACCCTTCAAGATGACCCCCAAGATTGACCTTTTGATGCCAGCCATCACTTCTGGATGAAATCCCCTTTAACCAAACACACTGTAAAAGCAAGGCAAAGTTAGCTATGTTAGATTCACATAAGGTAGATATTGTACATTTGCCTACTATTGTGTGGCACAGTAGTTTCCCTCATATGAGTTCTGCGGTGAAGTCAAGATAGCAGATAACAAAAACTGTTCTTCTAAGAAAAATTATATGATTGTATAAGCTACAATAGTTTGATATAATAGAACAGTTGACTACAGTAATAGCAGCAGTTGGATATGTAGCTAGAACAGAAAAATAGCAGCCTAATAGTAAACATTGTGTCCTCATCTCCTGTTAGTGCCTCATCAGGAACTAACATACAGTATGAGTTCTGATTGGGAATAAGACAGAGTGGTATATGATGATCCAAATATCAGGATTATGATGATTTAAATGTTGGGATATCCGTTTGCTGATTTGTGAGATTAGATCTGGCCTATTTTAGCAAAAGCTTGATTGAAATGACAGTAAAGTATGCCATTTAAGTATCATAATAGGTTCTATGATAGCACACTGATAACTGTGTAAGGTTATCAAGTGTGCCTCTCATACTCCATTCTAAAAAAGCAATGACCAACATGTTGTTTATGTCAACAAAATGTACGTGTGATATAATCATAGCACATGGTGCCTGCTCTATGCTAACTTTTCTCACAAGTTACCCAATATAAATGAAGAACAGTTTGGCTAAAGGCTATGAGTGATTAATTGAACAATACGTTCCACAGTTCATACACAATATATACATCTCAAACCCTAAGCTAAGAGCCTCTTCACACACTTACTTGACATTTTTAGTAAACATGTCGGCTACACGTTACTCAAATGTAAACCTCTGGAGGTAGTGCACAACACTCTCTCAACAGCTGCCCCCCTTGAAGCAGTGTAAACAGAATTGTCTTGTTAATTGGGCTAACACTCCTACAGTATAAATGGTAATAGTTGAGCAATGTTTTTCAAACAGTTGAAATGTATAGACATTTTCCTAATATTTGAGACTAAATATTGCAGTAACAGTCTGTTACATTCTGAAATGTTTGCAGTAGCTGCCGGCTGCACTGAGCCAGGTAAAACTATGGAAGCCCATCCTCACCACCAAAAACACGTCAAATGATGGCTATGTTTTTTTTATTTAAATTTGTAACATTGTGTGGCGATTTCAGAGGTGGCACCACAGGTCCCAGAATGGTGGGAGAATTTTTTCCCTAGGGCCCAACGTTTTTCACGATCTGGCAGTAGGCTAACCTAACCAACTCTGTACTATAGTTGTAGCATTTGACATAGTAAAAAACCAACTGTACAAAAAAAAGGGTTTTATATGGGCTATGATGGCACCAGATAATTTTTCTGATCAAGTCATATGTGTTTTTTAAAAGCCCCTGGAAAACCCCAGGCCCTAGGGAGGATGGAAACATTTAAACCCTTTACACAGACAAAGAGAGAACAACTGCGATTGGACAAAAAAAAGACAAATGAACAGATCTGAGCTCACTGTATGCAAGATTGCATCATTTAGGCCTTTGTATCTATAATTAAAAATATACTCATACTGAATGTCATCACTATTGTGTTGATTCATTAATTCCAGTCAATACTTGTTTTATTAAAAAGACCTAGGTAGCCTAGCCACCTGAAGTGTGAATATAAACCAAATATGATCACATTCACATTTTCTCAAAAGACAAATAAATGGGCCTATTTTGGGCTATAAATACATGTATTATGCTATAAAATCGTGATGTTAAGTTTTCCCTGGCCAGGTGTAACGGATGTGAAACGGCTAGCTAGTTAGCGGTGGTGCGCGCAAAATAGCGTTTCAATCGGTGACGTCACTTGCTCTGAGACCTTGAAGTAGTGGTTCCCCTTGCTCTGCAAGGGCCGCGGTTTTGTGGAGTGATGGGTAACTGTTGTTGATGTGTGCATAGGTTCGCGCGAGGGTACGGTCTAAAGTTATACTGTTACACAGGCCCAGATAGGATCAGAGCACAAAGGCTACCTCTAGGCTACCTGCAGCTGTCGTTGTAACCTGTAGGCTACAGTTGAACAGACGAAAGCACACACTAATTGTTCATGTTGGCAAATCACGATTAATAAAATTAAATAAAATTGGTGCCGTTTATGGGCTTCAAAAAAAAACAGCTCATCGCGGTAAATTATCTTATACCCACGTTTTCAGTCGCAATTATTTGCTTCTAACATGGAATGATTTGCATGATTTTGATCAAAATTAAGCCTGGTTTGTTGTAATACTGTAAGGTAGGCCTTCTGTACTTTTATATTCGTGTGAGAGGGTTAATCGTTTGTTTTTGATAGGCTAATGTTACAGTACTTGAAGACATGCCATTATAGCAACGCCGAGATTTTGTCTTGAAGCTAAACATGTAATGAGTGTAGCCTACAGACGAGAAGATAAACCCCTTTAATTGTTGAATTATTCAAGATTGCAATATGATTTGGTTGCATTATTCAATAGTGTAATACGTTTTACAAGAAAGGTTTCTGTCATTGTTGAATAGTTTGTGCTTACCGGCTAATGGATACTGTGATATTTACGGTCAATTTGAGCTGCGGTCGCGGACCAAGAATGTGCCGTTGCCAGCCACAAAAAAAGGTAAGCAAAGATTATTGATATACTGACAATATACTTGTCTCTCCTCCCTAACAATGAGAGTTTTTGTCCAGTGACACATCGGGATGTCCTAGCTCCCCCTATCCTTTCTTTGGATTGGTGCATACATCTAATTATTTTAATACTTTAAAAAATATTCGATGAGGGTTGTTCACGTCAACCACATGTACTCAATGGAGAGCGATGCTACGCTGCTAGCTTTATTTCATGAATATGCATCTCAAGACAACTCCAATATAAAGTGTTTTTTCTCAAAGTTGCCATCACGTGTCCTACTTATCAATAGAGTAGTAACAGCCTAAGCATGGCGTAACTTCAATTTGAGCAAATAAACCTCACTTAGCAAATAAGCCATACATTTTTTTCGACGCTCATTGACGTCCATACAAAAACTCATCACAGATTGTCAGCCGAGTTCGGCCTCTTTGCCTGCTCTCTGAGGTAAAGCAAGGATTTAATGTTCATTGAAAATTAGAATTCTCTTTGCCACACACCATTTTCTTATTTGCGGACAAAAGGAGTTTGGTCACACCAAAATGAATAGCTTTGCCTGTTTGATGATGTTGCTTATTGTCTTAAATAAATCCTATCAAATTCCTACATACTTTGTATCAAACTTCAGTGGGTTTAGCCTGACTCTCATAGGCTGCTGCCTGTGGAGCAGTTGGGATTTCCCAGTTGAAGATGTGTGACTGTTTGAGACACTGTAATGTTGACAAGAGTAGTATACTTTGTGCTTTGAAGTGAATCGATTATTCAATAAACCCTTATCACTTATGTTTATTTTACTTTGCATATTAAGAGAGTGCAGTTAAATACAACATTGTGTTTCTCTCTTTGGGGGTAGAAATGTGGAAACGATACTTTTTGTAGGCCTAGACTGTAAAAGCCAAGTTTCCGTTTCTTACAGCCAGTAGGCTACTGGTTTAAGACACTGAAAATTAAATTCGCAATTCAAACATATGGATACAGATGTAGGATCTTAATTTGATCATCCAGTTGCAGGATAACTTTCATGTGATGCAGGAAATGTCAAAAGTTTAAGAAAGCTTCCACTTTGACATTTCAGACTTGATTTTTACCTACGAAAGATGTATCAAGCCCTACAAAAATGTAAATTCATTGTAATCCACGTAATAAATCACTTTTCCTTTTGCTGCAAGATTGTATTCCTGCTGTAGCAGACTGGCTCAAATTATGATCTGTATAATCAAATAAAAATTGTCTGTAAAATCCGATGTGAATATGTCCTACATTTGCTAAGATTGGCAGGGCAAGGGCTGTCAATGGTAGCATTCCTGTCGGTAGGAGCTACTGTATGCTATGCAAATCAATCTAGGCCTAGATTTTTGTGGTAGTGGAGTATGGGCCTGAGGGCACACACTTAGTGTGTTGTGAGTTCTGTAATGAATCTATTTTAATGTTTTTAAAATGGTTTAACTGTTTTACGGACCCCAGGAAGAGTAGCTAATGGGGACCATAATAAATACAAAATACTGTATGAGTGTGATAATGAGCCCAAAGAGGGCCATCATCATGTGTGTAGTGATGCACTATTTCCGCTACATACAAACTATTTAATGTTGCTAAATACAGTTAGACATTAACTATAAAAATGTGTGACCCACACTGAAAAACATTTTCTTCAGCGTTAATTGATGCTAATGTCGCATACAGTGACAGTTGTTAACATATTCATATCTCAGACATATTCCCTGTAGCTCATTAAAATTGTTGTCAATATCTTCCTGCCTTTGAGAATTTTTTGTTATCAATCCAGTATTCAAGAAAAACCTTTCTAACCTGTATCTTGTCTATGTTTCCCAGGGGAGGGGTATGTTGCTTTTGTGTGCATGCGGCCAGTGGAGTGCATGTAGTAGTTTATGAATAAGCGTATACATTGTCGTGTCACGATGGGGTGTTTACTTTGTGAGACACATTCATTTTTTGAGTACTTTTGTGCCAACATGGCAATGTCCCACTATGTACTTCAGATGAGAAGGCCGGGAACAGACAGATGTATGGTACGATATGTCAAGTTTGGTCCAATTTATTTCGCTACAGGTTATTTGCAATGTCACACTGAGCCCAAGTGTCTTTCTTTGGAATACATTTTTTTCTCCTTTAGTATTGAGCACACGAATGCAATCTGAATGACTAGAAATTGAAGTTTACATTTAAGTAAAATATTGTGACTTGCTTCAGCACTTTAACACTTTAAAAGTATGTTTGTGTTTAGTTGAAGAAGTTTAACATGTTTTACTCAAGTGAAGCAGTGAAATATATAGTTAAAGTTAAATATATTAAAATATCTGGTCTGATTACTTTGACAGACTACTATATCAACCTTGGTGTCTCACCTAACTATCTTATGTTGAATCCACTAATGTAAGCTCTGCTAAATGACTAAAATGTGCAAATGTAACCTTATTATTTTTGGAGTGTTGGGCAGTTAGATCACATATTTCATCACAAACAACTACACTCAGACTACTACACATTTAATCAAAAGGAATTAGATTGGGGCACTTAGTCTGGTACAGTATCATTGCCATGGCCATTCATACTGTACTGAATACTGAATAGCCACTGTTAATATGGATATATTCAATAAATCAAATAAAATTTATTTATATAGCCCTTCGTACATCAGCTGATATCTCAAAGTGCTGTACAGAAACCCAGCCTAAAACCCCAAACAGCAAGCAATGCAGGTGTAGAAGCACGGTGGTTAGGAAAAACTCCATAGAAAGGCCAAAACCTAGGAAGAAACCTAGAGAGGAACCAGGCTATGTGGGGTGGCCAGTCCTCTTCTGGCTGTGCCGGGTAGAGATTATAACAGAACATGGCCAAGATGTTCAAATGTTCATAAATGACCAGCATGGTCGAATAATAATAATAAGGCAGAACAGTTGAAACTGGAGCAGCAGCACGGCCAGGTAGACTGGGGACAGCAAGGAGTCATCATGTCAGGTAGTTCTGGGGCATGGTCCTAGGGCTCAGGTCCTCCGAGAGAGAGAAAGAAAGAGAATTAGAGAGAGCATATGTGGGGTGGCCAGTCCTCTTCCGGCTGTGCCGGGTGGAGATTATAACAGAACATGGCCAAGATGTTCAAATGTTCATAAATGACCAGCATGGTCGAATAATAATAAGGCAGAACAGTTGAAACTGGAGCAGCAGCACGGCCAGGTGGACTGGGGACAGCAAGGAGTCATCATGTCAGGTAGTCCTGGGGCATGGTCCTAGGGCTCAGGTCCTCCGAGAGAGAGAAGGAGAGAATTAGAGAACGCACACTTAGATTCACACAGGACACCGAATTGGACAGGAGAAGTACTCCAGATATAACAAACTGACCCCAGCCCCCCGACACATAAACTACTGCAGCATAAATACTGGAGGCTGAGACAAATAACAAACCATTTGTACTCTTTCTCTGCTGTTGATTAATTTC
The DNA here is from genome assembly GCF_036934945.1 of Oncorhynchus masou masou. Taxonomy (NCBI): domain Eukaryota; kingdom Metazoa; phylum Chordata; class Actinopteri; order Salmoniformes; family Salmonidae; genus Oncorhynchus; species Oncorhynchus masou. The sequence goes on from NC_088234.1 coordinate 55,956,759, forward strand.
CTAATATTTTTCTCACTTCCCCTATGTCAGATTGTTACAGTACTACTGCTGCTCAACTTACTGTATGGTTTAAAACTTAACGTAATATATTCTAATTATAATACACTAATTATTCTGTGATAATAACCAGCAACATACACAGTTAAAACATTTTTTTTTTTAAAGGTCAAACTGACACAATTATCCAAAATAAAATTGACCCTATCCCCTCCTCTCTTCTCCAGACCATTTCCGGAGACCTTCTCCCTTACCTCACCTCGCTCATCAACTCATCCCTGACCGCTGGCTACGTCCCTTCCGTCTTCAAGAGAGCGAGAGTTGCACCCCTTCTGAAAAAACCTACCCTCGATCCCTCCGATGTCAACAACTACAGACCAGTATCCCTTCTTTCTTTTCTCTCCAAAACTCTTGAACGTGCCGTCCTTGGCCAGCTCTCCCGCTATCTCTCTCAGAATGACCTTCTTGATCCAAATCAGATCCTCCTCTCCACCCTCTCCGAGTTGGGCATCTCCGGTGCGGCCCACGCTTGGATTGCGTCCTACCTGACAGGTCGCTCCTACCAGGTGGCGTGGCGAGAATCTGTCTCCTCGCCACGCGCTCTCACCACTGGTGTCCCCCAGGGCTCTGTTCTAGGCCCTCTCCTATTCTCGCTATACACCAAGTCACTTGGCTCTGTCATAACCTCACATGGTCTCTCCTATCATTGCTATGCAGACGACACACAATTAATCTTCTCCTTTCCCCCTTCTGATGACCAGGTGGCGAATCGCATCTCTGCATGTCTGGCAGACATATCAGTGTGGATGACGGATCACCACCTCAAGCTGAACCTCGGCAAGACGGAGCTGCTCTTCCTCCCGGGGAAGGACTGCCCGTTCCATGATCTCGCCATCACGGTTGACAACTCCATTGTTTCCTCCTCCCAGAGCGCTAAGAACCTTGGCGTGATCCTGGACAACACCCTGTCGTTCTCAACTAACATCAAGGCGGTGGCCCGTTCCTGTAGGTTCATGCTCTACAACATCCGCAGAGTACGCCCCTGCCTCACACAGGAAGCGGCGCAGGTCCTAATCCAGGCACTTGTCATCTCCCGTCTGGATTACTGCAACTCGCTGTTGGCTGGGCTCCCTGCCTGTGCCATTAAACCCCTACAACTCATCCAGAACGCCGCAGCCCGTCTGGTGTTCAACCTTCCCAAGTTCTCTCACGTCACCCCGCTCCTCCGCTCTCTCCACTGGCTTCCAGTTGAAGCTCGCATCCGCTACAAGACCATGGTGCTTGCCTACGGAGCTGTGAGGGGAACGGCACCACAGTACCTCCAGGCTCTGATCAGGCCCTACACCCAAACAAGGGCACTGCGTTCATCCACCTCTGGCCTGCTCGCCTCCCTACCACTGAGGAAGTACAGTTCCCGCTCAGCCCAGTCAAAACTGTTCGCTGCTCTGGCCCCCCAATGGTGGAACAAACTCCCTCACGACGCCAGGACAGCGGAGTCAATCACCACCTTCCGGAGACACCTGAAACCCCACCTCTTCAAGGAATACCTAGGATAGGATAAAGCAATCCTTCTCACCCCCCCCCTTAAATGATTTAGATGCACTATTGTAAAGTGGCTGTTCCACTGGATGTCAGAAGGTGAATTCACCAATTTGTAAGTCGCTCTGGATAAGAGCGTCTGCTAAATGACTTAAATGTAAATGTAAATGTAAAATATCATCATGGCTGCCTCTGCATGCATGCAATACACCCTCCAGATTTATGCTGCAGTCATTTCATCAGAGATTATATATCAGTCCCTCCAGGATTTTGCAGGGATTTTTGTTATATTTGCGGGCAGAAATGCTTGATTCTGCTGCTACAATTCTGAAATTTTGCATGGCAATATGCAATGATTTTATCCAATTGTCACGCAAATGTGCCGATGAGGGGGATATAGTTTGTTGACGTGTGGCTTGATTGAACTGCTGTGATGGGTCAGTTTTGTGCAATAATATTGAGAGGATTTGACTGTTTTATGCAGAAATAGTGTGAGATTGGTAAAATTTGCAAGCCCTCACATTGAGATCACAGAATTGCAGAATCCTGGAGGCACTGATATATGATAATTCCGATTGATTCATACTATGACAGATCATCAGTTTATGAACTCTACGGGTTTGGAGAGGCACTTCTCACTATCATGCCTGTTGGTTTGTGGCCTCTCTATCACTCCCTCTCTGCCTGTTTGTCTGTTCATGATAACAACAAACAAAGTCTTAACACATGGAACACACTTTCTTGACCCATAATTACTGTGATGAAGTTCAAGACCTTAAAGCACTCACATTTTCCAGATAGTTTGCCAGGAGTGATGTGCAGGCAGTTTCCAAGAACCTTACTTACAGTCATTTGAACTTCTTTGAATAAACCTCGTGTCCTCTTTCTTTCTGTTCTTGACTAGTAGCACATTAATTAGACAGTGATTGTGCAATTAATTGTGAAGCTAGCAAGTATTCTTGGCCTCAAAACATTCACTATCAGTTTTTCACACAGTCAGAACTACCCAGCGTTAGCGTGGGTAATGTGCAATCACTGGAGAACAAACTGGATGAGCTCCTGTTTGAGGCTATCCTATCAATGGGACCTGAAACACTGTAATATCTTATGTTTCTTGTGGCTGAATGAGGACATGAATATACCAGTCAAAAGTTTGGACACACCTACTAATTCAAGGGTTTTTCTTTGTTTTGACTATTTTCTAAGTGAATACATCAAAACTATGAAATAACATATATGGAATTATGTAGTAACCAAAAAAGTGTTAAACAAATCTAAATATATTTTATATTTGAGATTCTTCAAAGTAGCCACCCTTTGCCTTTATGACAGCTTTGCAAACTCTTGGCGTTCTCTCAACCAGCTCCATGATGTAGTTACCTGGAATGCATTTCAATTAACAGGTGTGCCTTGTTAAAAGATAATTTGTGGATTTTCTTTCCTTCTTAATGCATTTGAGCCAATCAGTTGTGACGATGTCTCGCTGGTTTTGCTATGCATTGTCAAGACCGAATGGTAAGATGAAGGGAGAAGGGGCGTGTCTCTTTGTTAACAACAGCTAGTGTGTGATCTCTAATTTTAATAAGGAAGTTTTAAGTTTTTGCTTACCTGATTTAGAATACCTCATAATAAGCTGCAGACTATACTATTTACCATGAGAATGTTCATCTATATTTTTCATAGCTGTCTGTTTAACACTACAAACTGATGCTGGCACTAAGACCACACTCAAAGAGCTGTATAGGACCATAAGCAAACAAGAAAATGCACATTCAGAGGTGGCATTTTTCATGGCCGGTGATTTTAATGCAGGGAAACTGAAGTCCATTTTAGCATGTCACCTGGTGAACTAGACAAAACCTCCAGGGGACAATGACACAACATCCCCAAAATGTCCTAAAAACGTCCTCTGGGACCAATCAGTAACTAGACAAAACTTCCAGGGGAACATGACACAATGTCTTTAGGCAACCATTTTGTGATGTGCCAGGGACGTCGTAGCGAATCATTATTGCTTGCAGGGTATCACCTGTAGCACATGTTCATAGCTATGAACTTATTTGAAAGGCTGGTCATGGTTCACATCATCCCAGACACCCTGGACCCCCCTAATTCGTATACCACCCCAACAGATCCACAGATGATGCAATTGCTATTGCACTCCACATTGCCATCGCCCACCTGGACAAAAGGGATACCTATGTAAGAATGCTGTTGAGCTCCCCCTCGTAGATTTTGCGGTGACATAGTGTCCCCATGAGTGACAGAACACTGAGCCAATCACTGAGCAACTAGAGAACATTACCAACCCCTACACTCTGTTTTTTTCTGCTTGCTGCCCCACCACTACAGAAAGCACTGAGCTCGGCTGAAACACTTGCATGTTGAAGCTGCTTAATAACTCAAGAAAGCAAAATAGAGACCATATTTGTATGCGGCTTTATTAACTCAAATGTTTTTTTTTTTTTTTTTACATTGTTTGCAAACTGATATGTGACATGTATTAATTCCAAAATAACATGCAAAACAGGCACACACAAAAAACGGTGGGGCTCAAAACAGGTGAGGTCACCCTGAATGAAGAGCTGCCACTTATAACAATAAATCATTTTTCAAATATTTAAAGTGGGAACTTTTGCTGTGGCAAGTCTTATTCATGAGGCCTACTCTGCACTTTTCAATAAATCGTCTTGCCTCGTGTGTTATAGGGCTACCTGACCTATCACCTCCCTTGGCTGCCTGTGAGATATTATGGGCCTTGACAATGAGAGACGTGGGTGGCCAAGCTATTGAGCAACAATACATTTAGCATATTGCGCTTTTAATGCACGGAATTGCGCAGGTTGGTCGATGCATGTGCGTGGTCGTGGACAGTGGTAGACTGTAGCCTATTTTTACCTGCCAAGGGCGCGCTGTGTCAAAACTGATAAGGCGCCAGCCAATGAGCGTTGGTCAATCTCACTGATTATTTTTCAACTAGGCCTTCTACAGACAGTGAACTGCATTACGTATTCGGACATGGCTGAATCAGGAGAAGGCGAAGATGAAATCCAATTTCTACGTACGGTAAGTAGGCTAATGCTACGTAGTATTTAACTCTGGTGGTGGCATTTGCGGCAAAGTTGGAAGAAGGTTGGGTTTTGCAGGGCATCGATACGGTAGCCAGAAAAATAAACATTTACAGGTGTATTATAATAATCACTGGGACGTTTGGCCACAATTGTCAAGTGTAACGTTACATGCCTTTTTAGTTGTTATTAACTTTTTCCCACGGTCACTCACTTGTTTGAAAGTTACTTAAACAAAGAAGAAAAGCCAAACCTTAGTTTCTACTCTAAACTCTATCACGAAAAGAAACTTTGTCTATTTGAAAGTTATTAGGATGTATTGAATGGCTATTACTTGTCTTTAAAACGAACTGTGTGTTGGCTACCATGACATGTTTAGTTTGTTAAGGAAATAAGAGTTACAGAATTGTTACTCTCTCTATTGCTCTCCTCTCATTTGAGCGAATAACAACAACCATTTGTCTCTTTTTCTGTCACTCTGACAAATTAATTGTTAACCTTTACTCCACATTCAAACTCATTAACCTATTTTTGTAGAAATGTATTCGTTTATTTATTTTTTCTGTTCAACTACATGGGTTTACAGTAAATTGAGCTTAAGTGTTTGTTCTATTTTTAACTGTATTTTCAATCACAGAGAATGATGGAGGCCTATCATTCTGTGTGGTTGTGTGTGAGTCCTCTCAGGGCTTGGTATCTCAGCTCTCTGATAAAGACATGTCATTAGTGGAGTGCTGGTTGATGCTGTGTGGGACAGTCACATGCTTCGGTTGGCTGGTGAGGGCTATGGTGACAGGTACTGGAGAGGGCATTTTGGTCTCTCAGCCCATACTAAAAGTTTCAGAAACTAAGTATGCAGTTCATTTTCAGTGTTTCCCCTATGATTGTTGTCAGCAGTGGTGTCAAAGTTGAGAGAACATTTGCCAAGGGGCAGAAAGAACATGTGCAGTTTAAAGCTAATTTCCTGCAATTCTACACATTTTGTCATGGCTTACGCGGTGTTCTTTCAGTGCCTTCATAAAATATTCCAACAAAGAATGCCTAAATTTAAAATATATTGAGATTTTTTGTCTCTGGTGTACACAATACCCTATAATGTCAAAGTTGAATTAGGTTTTTATAAATGTGTACAAATTCATTAAAAATGAAAAGCTGAAATGTCTTGAGTCAATAAGTATTCAACCCCTTTGTTATGGCAAGCCTAAATAAGTTCATCAGTAAAAATGTGCTTAACAAGTCACATAATAAGTTGCATGGATTTACTCCCTGTGCAGTAATAGTGTTTAACATGATTTTTTAATTACTCCCTCATCTCTTTACCCCACATATACAATTATCTGTAACGTCTCCCAGTCGAGGAGTTAATTTCAAACAAAGATTCAACCACAAAGAACAGGGAGGTTTTCCAGTGCCTCGCAAAGAAGGGCACCTATTGGTAGAAGGGTACAAATTTTTAAAAAAGCAGACATTGAATATCCCTTTGAGCAGGGTGAAGTTATTAATTACAATTTGGATGGACTATCAATACACACAGTAACCACAAAGAGACAGGCGGCCTTCCTAACATAGTGGCCGGAGAGGAAGGAAACTGCTCAGGGATTTCACCATGAGGCCAATGGTAACTTTAAAATGACTGTGATAGAAGAAAACTGAGGATGGATCAACAACATTGTAGTTACACCATAATATTAACCTAATGGACAGAGTGAAAAGAAGGAAGCCTGTAAAGAATAAAAATATTCCAAAACATGCATCTTGTTTGCGACAAGCCACTAAAGTTCTAATGCAAAAAATGTGGGAATGCAATTAACTTTTTTCCCTGAATACAAAGTTATATGTTTGGGGAAAATCCAATCCAATAGATTACGGAGTACCACTCTCCACATTTTCAAGCATAGTGGTATCTGCGTATGCTTGTAATTGTTGGGGAGTTTTTCAGGAGAAAAAATAAATGGAATGGAGCTAAGCAACAGCAAAATCCTAGAGGAAAACCTGGTTCAGTCTGCTTTCCACAAGACACTGGGAAATGAATTCACCTTTCAGCAGGACAGTAACCTGAGTTGCTTACCAAGAAGACAGTGAATGTTCCTGACTGTCCGAGTTACAGTTTTGACTTAAATCAACTTGAAAATCTATGGCAAGACAGGAAAATGGTTGTCTAGCAATGATCAACAACCAATTTGACAGAGCTTGAAGAATTTTGAAAATAATAATGGGCAAATGTTGCACAATCCAGCTCTTAAGAAACTTACCCAGAAAAACTCACAGATGTAATCGCTGCCAAAGGTGCTTCAAAAAATTATTGACTCAGGAGTGTGAATACTGTATTTCTGGTTTTAGTCATTTAAGTTTACACTGAACACATTTGACCAACTATTATATTTTTTTACCATGTTTTTTGGAGGGGTGGCAATAATTTAGAAGTGGCGGCCCGCTGCTTTTAAATTAATATGGGGAAAAACTGATTTGGCTGTGGCCCTTATCTCTGCTCGTAAAGAACTTGTGATGGGCCATGTTAGCCTCTCTGCCCTGACCTGACTTACTCTGCAATGCATGATTGAGGTTAGGATCCAATTCAGACCCTTCGAAAGCTTATGGGATATTGACCATTTTTTATTTATGGCCTGAGTGAAAAGGGCATTCTTGACCCCAGCCAGCTCTGAGCCCTATTCCTTATTCAGTTGGGTCCCTAAGTGGTTCTACTGTGCAGCGGGACTGATAAAGTCCAGAGGTTGCTGATAGTAGAGTGGAATGGAGTGTGAGGTGTCAGACAACACAGTGACACCTCAATGGTGGCATCATGCCCTGGGAACTGAGAGGTGTTCCACTCTGGCTGCTAGTCCCTCCTCTCCAGTCTCTCAGCTCTCCTTATATGGCCGTGACCTGATTTTAGGGTTAATCACTCACTGTTATACAATGTTGAAGTCGTGTCTAAGTTCATTTTACAGCATGAAATTATTTCTGTCAGTTTCATTGGATGTTTTTTTAGGTGAAAACAACTAGCTCACAATATTTATTAACAGCGATGTGGTCTACTATGTGCCCCTGCCTCTGACAGAATGATGAGGTGGTGCTGCAGTGCATCTTCACATCCCAACAGGAGCATCTGAAACTGTGCCTGGCTGCAGAGGGCTTTGGCTGCAGACTCTGCTGTCTGGAGTCCACCTCCAACTGCAAGGTAAAGCTTCATCCCACAGCATGGTCTTTGGAATCAGAGAATGCCAGATCAGAGGATTGATAAGAGTCTGATTAATCAGGAGTATGTGCACTGTGTTCCCCAGAATGTTCCTCCAGACCTGTCGGTGTGTTCCTTTGTGCTGGCCCAGTGTCTGTCTGTCAGAGCTCTGCAGGAGATGCTGGCTAACAGGGAGGACCAAGCAGCAGGGGTGAGTTAACAGCTTGGGTCTCATTCTAGCCTAACTATAATGGATTTCTGTGAAGTCATGGTTCATGGTTGTGTTCTAATAAGAGCTGTAGTTATGTTGTGTTGTGCAGGCTGGTCAGGGAGGTGGTCATCGCACCCTCCTCTACGGTCATGCTGTACTGCTCATACACTCCTACAGCAGGATGGTGAGCTTTCTCAACCAATCACTGTATCTCTCTGGAGAACTAAGACTTTTAATATTGGTTGTGTAAATCCCATGAGGAAACCTGTGTGTTTGATTATGCTGTTTATTCCAGTCATAAGGGGTTGTTCAAGGTTTAAATTGACCTTTCTATGTTTTCTTCTTCTTCAGTATCTTTGCTGTTTGTCCACATCCCAGTCTTCGACAGATAAGCTAGCGTTTGATGTTGGTCTGCAGGATGATAAAACAGGTATTTCACATCATTTTAAAGATGTGTTCCAGTGCTTGGTGGAACATCAGAAAGTGCTTGTTTTTGATGAGGCCCTTTGTTCTGGCAATCAACAACAGTCCTTACAAATTACCTGTGTGTCCAGGTGAGGCATGCTGGTGGACCATTCACCCTGCATCCAAGCAGAGGTCAGAGGGGGAGAAGGTCCGTGTCGGGGACGACCTCATCCTGGTCAGTGTGTCATCTGAGAGATACCTGGTGAGTTACCAGAGAAGTGCATGAAGAGATATAAAGAGATGGCAGACAAGGCAGGTACCCTTCAAAGAGGAGAGAAATAGCTAACGTGCTAATGTTTGAATAAACTTCAATCGTGTCTGAAATAGACCCCAGAATAATAGCAGCCACTTTATGGATGGTTTATTTAGAAACAGTTTCCATTATGTGAAATCCTTGTTAATCCTGATCTCTCTTGATTCTCCATAACTGTCATGATCTTGTTAAGGCTCTTGTCTTGGTTGTTTCCCTGCAGCATTTGTCCTATGGGAGTGTGATAGACAATACGAGTGAGAGTGGCAGCCTTATTGTGGACGCAGCCTTCCAGCAGACCCTCTGGAGGGTCGCCCCCATCTGTTCTGGGAGTGGAGTTGCTCAAGGCAGGTTACCTCTTTCTGTCATTACAAAGAACACCATCTAAATGCACATTACAACCCCTGCCATTTTGGGAGTGTACTGTATATGGGATATTATTACGTGTTATTTCTTGATTGTAATCCTTGACTTTCCTTTGTGTGCTAATCGTAGGGTATCTGAAGGGTGGGGACACATTGAGGCTGCTGCATGGACACACAGACGAATGTCTGACTGTCCCGTCTACAGATCAGGGGGAGGAGCTACGCAAGTAAGTCCCAGAATCACACCCATACACTTGACCAAGCATTTTGATTATTTAAATGCTCCCAATCATTTACTCAGGCAAGCCTATGCTCTCTCATCGCTCGTTCTCTTGCACTCTCTCATTTCCTTAGGGTGGTGCACTACGAGGGTGGAGCAGTGTCCAGTCATGCCCGCTCTCTCTGGAGGCTGGAGATCCTTCGTGTAGCGTAAGTCTCTCACATCTTTTCCCCATACCTTTCATAGAGATTTTCCAAATCCACCCCATAAAATTCAGGCATGTGTATCTGTGGTCGTTAAAGATACGCTCACTTGTATTTGGTCAGGTAGAGTGGTAACGGTAAGATGAGGCAAAAATAATCATAAGATTTGAGTGCGGACAGCATTCTTCCCTTTCCTTAGCGCTGCTGCCATAACTCCATGCACTTACTGCATACTGACTGAGCTCTAGCTGACTGAGCATATCAACTATTTCCAACAGCTGGAGTAGTAGCCACACACGCTGGGGTCAGCCATTCAGGCTCCGCCATGTCACCACAGGGAGGTACTTGAGTCTGACTGAGGAGAGAGGCCTTCACCTGGTGGACAGGGAGAGGGCCGACGTGACGTCCACATCCTTCTGCTTCCGACCCTCCAAGGTCTGAGGTCAAATGCCAAATTCATAGTTTTTTGCCTACCCCAAATAGATGGGCCAAATCGGATAACCAGTGGTGTCAATTGTTGGTGTTGATCAGAATTACAATTCCATATCACTCTTTAGGAGAAGCTAGAATGTGGCCCAAAGAAGGACACTGATGGTATGGGTGCCTCAGAGATCAAGTATGGAGACTCCTTGTGCTACGTCCAGCATGTGGACTCTGGTCTGTGGCTCACCTACCAAGCCATTGATGCCAAGTGTGCCCGCTTGGGAGCGGTGCAGCGCAAGGTAATATAATGTATTTTTCCAGTACTCATTTCTGCTGAACTTCATCACACTGTAGGCTTTCTCAGTATTTGAGTCATTGCTTGGACATATGCGTAGCTCTTAGTTGTTGACTTTTTTTCCTGTTAAATGTGTACTATATAGTGATTTATTGTCACATTGTCCTATGACCTTTTCTCCAGGCCATTATGCACAGTGAGGGTCACATGGATGATGGTCTGAGCCTGTCACGTTCTCAGTGGGAGGAGTCCCATACGGCCAGACTCATCCGCAGCACCGTCCTCCTCTTCACAGGCTTCATCAGGTAGGCCATCATACAGCCCTCTGAAACCTGGCTAACTGGGTTCCCCCGGAGAGGGATTTAGTTGAGGTAACAGTGTGATTGGTTGAGCGTGCAGAGTGTAAATGATGGAGCCATGGTGTAGTGGCCATTTGGGCTCGTATTAGCAAGGCCTGGACAAAAAATCTATACATTTGGAAATTTAAAATGTTCTAATTTAATATTTTCTATCTTCTCTCAATCTCCTCTCTTGTTTTTAGGAGACTTGATGGTCTCAGTCAGCGAGCGAACATCCCCTCCTTCAACCTGCCACTGGGAACAGTGGCCCTAAGTTTGCAGGATCTGATTGGCTACTTCCAGCCACCTGGGGAGGGGCTAGGACATGAGGCTAGGCAGAACAGTGTGCGAGCTCTGAAGAACAGACAGAATCTATTTCAAGAGGAGGTAATAGTGGATTTATTTAGCCTTGGGGCCCTTGAATCTATTGTCTATAGAAGTGCCATGACAAAATATGTTTTCTGCATTTGTATGGTTCAAGGATGTTTTTGTTTGGAAGTGCTAATTTATCTCTTTCTCTTTCAGGGGGTCATTGGTTTAGTTCTTGACTGCATTGACCGTTTACACCTATACAGCAGTGCCTCTCATTTTGCTGCAGCTGCTGGGAAGGAGGCAGGAGATGACTGGGAGAACATCCTCAACTCCTTCTATGAACTACTGGGTGAGAATGACCCACTCAGCATCAAATATTCTGTATAAGAACTTCATGCACCCCACATTTGAGTGACTTTAAAAAGTATGCTTGGGAAATCTGTACAGATCTACAAGTAATCCTACAATCACATACTTTGTTTTCTATTCCCCTCCAGCTGCTCTTATCAGGGGAAATCGCAAGAACTGTGCCCAGTTCTCAGGCTCCCTGGACTGGCTGGTGAGCAGACTGGAGAGACTGGAGGCCTCCACTGGTCAGTGCATAACTTTGGGGTTCTACTTTTACCCATGACCTCTTAGGACAAGAATGGTCCCTTTCAGAAAAACCACATGATTTCACGTGAAAACATGTGTTTTTGGAACACTTCACATGTGATCACGTGATATACATGTGTTTTTTCCATAAAGGGGTGACACACATTAGATTTTACATGTAGATGCTGCCACTAAGTTGTGTCTGTTGTGTAGGTGTCTTGGAGGTTTTACACTGTGTCCTTGTGGAGAGTCCTGAGACTCTCAACTTTATAAGGGAAGGACACATTAAATCCATCATCTCTCTACTCGATAAGCATGGGCGGAACCATAAGGTACATACACTACAGTACCATTTCTCTGTTAAATAATTGTTTTATTGACATATTAACCTGTGTATGGTTTTATCCCAGGTCCTGGATGTGCTGTGTTCTCTTTGTGTGTGTCATGGTATGGCAGTGCGTTCCAACCAGCATCTGATCTGTGATAATCTGCTACCAGAGCGAGACCTGCTTCTCCAGACTCGCCTCGTCAACCAGGTCACAAGGTACACAACCATTATTCACCCTCTGACTCACACTGACATTTCCATTTGTTAATACATACAGTTGAAGTAAGAAGTTTACATACACCTTAGCCAAATACATTTAAACTCAGTTTTTCACAATTCCTGACATTTAATCCTTGTAAAAATTCCCTGTCATTTAGGATCACCACTTTATTCTAAGAATGTGAAATGTCAGAAAAATAGTTGAGAGAATGATTTCTCAGCTTTCTGTCTTTCATCACATTCCCAGTGGGTTAGAAGTTTACATACACTCAATTAGTATTTGGTAGCATTGCCTTTAAATTGTTTAACTTGAGTCAAACGTTTTGGGTAGCCTTCCCACAATAAGAATTGTGGCCCATTCCTCCTGACAGAGCTGGTGTAAATGAGTCAGGTTTGTAGGCCTCCTTTCTTGCACACGCTTTTTCAGTTCTGCCCACACATTTTCTATAGGGTTGAGGTCAGGGCTTTGTGATGGCCACTCCAATACCTTGACTTTGTTGTCTTGAAGATATTTTTCCACAACTTTGGAAGTATGCGTCGGGTCATTGTCCATTTGGAAGACCCATTTGTGACCAAGCTTTAACTTCCTGACTGATGTCTTGGGATGTTGCTTCAATATATCCACATAATTTTCCTGCCTCATGATGCTGTCTATTTTGTGAAGTGCACCAGTCCCACCTGCAACAAAGCACCCCCACAACATGATGCTGCCACTTCCGTGCTTCACGGTTGGGATGTGGTTCTTCGGCTTGCAAGCATCCCCCTTTGTCCTTCAAACATAACGCTGGTCATTATGGCTAAACAGTTCTATTTTTGTTTCATCAGACCAGGGGACATTTCCCCCTAAAAGAATGATCTTTGTGCGGTTGCAAACCGTAGTCTGGCTTTTTTATGGTGGTTTTGGAGCAGTGGCTTTTTCCTTGTTGAGTGGACTTTCAGGATATGTTGATATAGGACTCGTTTTACTGTGGATATAGATACTTTTGTACCCGTTTAATCCAGCATCTTCACAAGGTCCTTTGCTGTTGTTCTGGGATTGATTTGCACTTTTCGCACCAAAGTACGTTCATCTCTAGGAGACAAAACGCTTCTCATTCATGAGCGGTATGATGGCTGCGTGGTCCCATGGTGTTTATACTTGCTCACTATTGTTTGTACAGATGAACGTGGTACCTTCAGTTGTTTGGAAATTGTTCCCAAGGATCAACCAGACTTCTGGAGGTCTAAACAAAAAATCTGATGTCTTGGCGGTTTCTTTTGATTTTCCCATGATGTCAAGCAAAGAGGCACTGAGTTTGAAGGTAAGCCTTGAAATACATCCACAGGTACACCCCCAATTGAATCAAATGATGTCAATTAGCCTATCATGAGTTTCTAAAGCCATGACATCATTTTCTGGAATTTTTCAAGCTGTTTGAAGGCACAGTCAACTTAGTGCATGTAAACTTCTGACCCACTGGAATTGTGATACAGTGAATTATAAGTGAAATAATCTGTAAACAATTGTTGGAAAAATTACTTGTGTCATGCACAAAGTAGATATCCTAACCGACTTACCAAAAACTATAGTTTCTTAACAAGACATTTGTGGAGTGGTTGCGAAACGAGTTTTAAATCACTCCAACCTAAGTGTATGTAAACTTCTGACTTCAACTGTACATTATATTCCCAAGTATTGCCATGGCTATTTAAAGAAAAACAGCTTTTGTGAAAGTGTCACCTAAACACCTTATTTCGTTACTTGTAAATTGTGACTAGTAATTTGACAGGATCTCAGCTGTCAATGATTTATGGATTTAGTGAAACCAAATCATGACATTCTGTTGATTAACCATTTATAATTCAGAAATGACAAGGGATGTTTTTGTGGTAGTAAACTACCTTATATTTTAATATATATAATTTTTTATTCCTTCTCACCACCCTTCTCTGTTTCTGTCAATTCACCATTACTTAGGAAACCACCCGGTGAAGATTTTCCCTTTCTTATCCTTGATATTCTCTTTTTCCATTTCAACACTTGACTGCTCTTCATCTTCTGAGCTTTCAAAGGCAGATTCACAAGCAACGTCTCTGTCACTCCCACAGCTCTTCATTTTTTCACAGCTCACCTGCTCCTTCTCTCTGCTCTTAATGCTCCCACAGCACTTGTCAATCTTCCTCTTCTTAAATGTTGTCCTGCTTTGCTTGGTCCCCCCATCTCCTCTCCTTCATTTTCATTACTTTTTCTCCGTCCCTGCAAGGCTCAGATGCTCCCTCCATCTCTCTCACCATCACTTATTTCTCTAGAAGTCTCAGCCTCTTCTTATCTCTTCCGCCATTTTCTCCATCTCCAACCTCCTCTTTTCTTCTTGTACCCTTTGATCGAGGGAACTCTACATATCTTTCTGGAGACCATCCCTCTTCCTGCCCAACTACCTCTTTATCTTCTTCTCCCTTTTTTAGTTTCTCTCTCTCCATTTCTGCCCCGTCTCCCTGATCTCGGCAATAGTCTCAATTTCACTCATTCTCCTGTCTTCTCTGTCTCCTTCCCTCTACCTTCTTCTCTCGTTCTGTCACACTTTCCTCCCGTCCCACCAACTCCTTTTTCAGCTCGTCCACCATCTACAACCGACAGGGTGCGCTCACTCTCGTAGTGCTATTGCATTAATGTTTTAAAATTACACTGTGATATTGCACTGGGTCATGTTGCCATAGACACTTTTTTTCTACAGTTACTTTGTCAACAATCTCGTGACAACATTCTGACATAATGTTTGATAACCATGACTATAGTTCTGTGCAGCGTTATACACGTCATAAAAATATTTAAGGGATAATCAATGATGGTCTATGCGTTCTCTGGAACATGATGAATGCCGTGGAGTCTAACCAACTTTCCACAGAGTTGCATTATTTTCCAGAGAACGCATAGAGCCCTGAGTTGATTATCCCTTTTATACCATGGCTATAATTTAACACATTTGCCACTAGAAATGTGTTCATTTGCAGGTAGAAATGTGTTCAACATCCACTGTAGCTAACAGGTTTCTAGATAGTGACAGTTTTTGCCTTGGTTATCAAACAAACAGACCTGCTAGTTTTGCTAACCATCAATCAAATGGCAATAATGTTTTCAGTTTTACTTTTGCTTTCAAAAGCAGCTTAGACATAGAACATGTATGAGCTACAGCCATTGAATTGTGCAGTACAATATACCGTGCGTTATAGGGAGATAATGCATGCTCCAAATTGCCCTTCAATCCAATCAGAAATGAGTATTCAACAATGCCATGTTATAAAATTATATGATATGGTACACATTTCAGAGATGTCGTGAAAGTAATGATGACCATACCAATGCCAGTGACCACACTTACATCCTTCACCATCAAATATACGATGAGAATTTGATTGCAATTAGTTATCATATTTTTAGGATAATTTAAATATGATAATATGAAACCATGTGGCTAAGGAAATATAAAATGCCATCAGGAAGAGAGCAGAACTGCTGTTTTCCTGCGATTAGAAGTATTGTTGTACATTGAGTGCTTGTCAGAATGCATATTTCCCTCCCTATGGCACTTGTAACTTGAATGCGCCTCGAGAGGAATATTTCTCTCATAGAACACACAACAAGCTGACTAGGTAAATAGATAAACTATTCTACAATGGGGTTGTCAGATTTGTTTTATTCATTACTCGTTTTGTTTGCAGAGGAAAAGTAAATGTGGACTGTTGTAGCTACTTCAAAGCGCCTCGGCAGAAATATAAGTTAACCTCTTGAAACTCCCCATCCCGGATCCGGGATTGTGACTAAGCCTCAGGCTCATTAGCATAACGCAACGTTAACGATTTCTGAAAATCGCAAATAAAATTAAAATAATGCGTTTGCTCTCAAGCTTAGCCTTTTCTTAACAACACTGTCATCTCAGATTTTCAAAATATGCTTTTGAACCATAGAAATGGACTAATTTGTGTAAGAGTATGCAAAGCTAGCATAGCATTTTGTGTAGCATGTAGCACGCAACATTTTCACAAAAGCCAGATAACCAAATAAATAAAATAATTTACCTTTGAAGAGCTTCTGATGTTTTCAATGAGGAGACTCCCAGCCACATACCAAATGCGCAGTGTTTCCTGAAAGTGTCTGTGTGTAGGAGAAATCGTTCCGTTTTCTACATTGCGCCTGGCTACCGAAACGAACCGAAAATGCAGTCACCTACAACGTGAAACTTTTTCCGGATTAACTACATAATATCGACCGAAACATGGCAAACGTTGTTTGGAATCAATCCTCAAGGTGTTTTTTCACATATCTCTTCATTGACATGCAGTTCTTGGAAGCTTGCTTTCTCTCTCTGCCCCATGGAAAAATACTGGCAGGTGACTTTTGCGCACCAATTTCGGCGCAGGACACCGGGCGGACACGTGGTAAATGTGGTCTCTTATGGTCAATCTTCCAACGATCTGCCTACAAATACGTCACAATGCTGCAGACACCTTGGGGAAACGACAGAAAGGGCAGACTCATTCCTCTTGCGTTCACAGCCATATAAGGAGATCATGAAAGACAGAGCCTCAAAAATCCTTGTCATTTCCTGGATGCCAAGTCATCTTGGTTTTGCCTGAAGCTCACGTTCTAGGGCACGCACAGAGAAGATATTTGTATTTCTGGACACGTCAGAGTGTTTTCTTTCGAACAGTAGCAATTATATGCATAGTTGAGCATCTTTTTGTGACAAAATATCTTGTTTAAAACGGGAACGTTTTTCTTCCAAAAATGAAATAGCGCCACCATAAGTGTAAGAGGTTAATGTTCTATATATTTTTGCCATGGTGTCAATGATTTTGCAATGGTGCAGCACCACAGCTAAATGACTGCAGCGGAAACATTGATTTTAGTATTATTTCATACCAGTGTTTGATAGTTAAATACTTTTTCAGTACCAACATGGAGCGTCTCGCTAAATATTTATGAATGAGTACGCTATGTTGCTCTGTACTGGATATTGCCAGGCTATGGTCATCAGGATACATCTTTATGGTTTCTATCTTTTTCTGTCTTTATGGTTTCTGTTCTCTGTTGTGATGGCATGGTTCTTTCTGACATCATCAACTGTAATGTCATAATCAGTTGAGGTAGTGAATAAAACAGCTTTATGGCCAACAGTATCCCATTTAAAATGTAAGAAATAACTATTTGTATGTCATCATCAATGTTACGAATCCCTTTTGGCCCGACAGTCTAGGGGGGATGGTAATGAGACCCGTAACAACTCATACACATTCTAATAGTGACAAAGTAAAAGTGAGAACGAAATAACTACGACAACTGAAATCTACCGTCAAACTCAGGGTTTATTAATAAACACACGGCAATGGGGGGAGCAGGAAAAGGGGCGGAGCTGGACCCAAGGAAAGAAACAATAAGTATTCAAAAACACCCCTAAGCTAGACTAGCCTACTTTAACAACAGCTAACTAACCAAAAATACAGTGTGTGGTCCGCCCAGTTCTAACTAGTGTATTTAACAAAGTTTACCTACGGGTAGTGTATGCCCATGGGCGACTTGTCTTGATTCCCTCTTTTCCCACCAGCAAACAAACAAACACCATAACCAAAAACAATACTCACAGGTGATGACAAATTTCTATGGAGGTACTCAAACAAAAGATAGTTCAATACATAAAGAGAGTGAAACAGAGAGATCTACAGACATGGCATTTACAGAGAGCTTGAGCTCTAGAGCAAACTACTGACAGGGTTTTTAAACCAAGGGAAAGTAACTGTGATTGGGTAGGAAACAGGAGGAGGTGTGTCTTCTGATTGATGATTGGTGGTTGATTGGGGAGTGATGATTTTCACCTGTGAGGGGAGAAGGAGAGAAAAGAAACACACACACACAGGATACACACACAGGATACTTGTATCCGTAACAATCAATAAGACCTGGCTCTGTGATATACTGGAATAAGAAGTACTAGCCTACCACATTTCACTACACATCAACATTAAACCATTCTGTTAAAAAAATCTATCTAGTTTCATCTTGACATTTTTTTAATTTAAGCACTCCACATCTGATAGCTTTTCTTCTTTAAAGTTTATTTTTTATGTTTATTGAATAGGGCGCTAACAGTATCCCCATTACCCATTTATGCATCCCTCCTGAACAAAAACAAAACAATTCCCTCTAGCAAAACAAACAAACAAAATAAGAAAGAAACAAACCAATTAAATTAATATCTGTTAGACCAGTCACTATAAGACAAACAAGTGCTCCAGTGTCATAAGTCTTTTGTCCAGTTGCTGAAAGTAATGATGAACTGTATTCATCACACATCTCCTCTTTACTAAAGCATGAGGCCCAACATCTTCCTGGCCCTGGGTGATGACTCGGCCCAATACAGGAGGTGGTATTATGAGATGACTGTAGACCAGGTGGAGCCCTTCCTCACGGCTGAGCCCACTCACCTGCGTGTGGGCTGGGCCAACACTGAGGGTTACAACCCCTATCTCACGGGGGGAGAGGCCTGGGGAGGCAACGGGGTAGGAGATGACCTCAGCTCCTATGGCTTTGACGGGCTGTACCTCTGGTCAGGTGAGGGAACACTACAAGAAGGGAAAATTAATGAATGTTCGCTGGTGTTATTATGTGCTGGATAGGAGCAGTTTCATTGCGAAAGTCTTCACAATCATGAAGCAAATGCATCTGTCATTTCTGCCATGAACTTTTTGTGATTAGTTTATTTAGTTTTATTACATACTCAGGTTACAGGGGGAAAGTATTTCATACAGAATCTACGTCTTCCAACTATGAATGTAAAGACTGGCACTATATCTGTCCTGTACATCAGGCTGTGTTGGTCGGAGAGTGAGCTCTCCCTATCACCACCTTCTGAGGGAGGACGATGTGGTCAGCTGCTGCATTGACCTCGTTGCCCCCTGCATCTCCTTCCGGGTCAACGGGCAGCCGGTCCAGGGCATGCTGGAGAACTTCAACACTGACGGACTGCTCTTCCCAGTGGTCAGCTTCTCTGCTGGTGTCAAGTGAGAGTATTACCTATATGTGTTGTTGGCATGCTTTCCGTTCTTTCACTGCATCTACCTATATTTCTGGAGTGCTTTTCTGAAAACAGAATTTCCCATTTCTATATGAATGTCTATATGAATGTGATCTGATTCTGTTTCAATGTCCAAGTAATAAATGGATGGCTCTGTCTGATCAAATCTATCTGTCTGTCTGGACTGTGACCACAGGGTGCGTTTTCTGCTGGGTGGGAGACATGGAGAGTTCCGTTTCCTGCCCCCTCCAGGCTTCGCCCCGTGTTCCGAGGCTCTGCTCCCCAGGGTGAAGCTGAGGTTGGAGCCTTGTCAGGACTTCACCCAGGAGCAATACCTTCTGGGACCCACTGTACTCCTCACCCCAGCAACCTTTACCCCTAGTCCAGTAGACATCAGCCAGGTACCAAATCCAGTAGTACTTTGCACATTTGTCCATGGCCTTTAAAGCATGTCGGTGTATACAACCTACTTTAGCTAAGTGAAAACAGAGTAGGACCTTCCCTCTTTTATCATATACCCCAACCCCATGTTGTTCCTTAGGTGGTGTTGCCCGTTCAACTGGAACATATTCGTGAGAGACTAGCAGAGAACACCCATGAGCTTTGGGTCATGGACAAGATTGACCTTGAATGGACCCATGGAGCTGTGAGTGATGCAGCTACTGAATGGATTATGGCCTTGTATCCAAATCCCTTACATACATTCCTGTTTCTTGGTCTACTGATTGTATGGTTTCCATAGCAAGCTGCTCGCAGCTGTTCATGTCAACAGTGTATATGTATTTTGACCGATGTGTATTGTGATGTAGGTGAGAGATGACAGTAAGAAGCAGGACCCCTGTCTGGTGGAGTTCTCCAGGCTCCCAGAACAGGAGCGAAACCACAGCCTTCAGATGTCCCAGGACACACTCCGGTAAGCCTCCTCTGCCATTCATACATTCACATCAAAATGACCTGTCAAGACACTTATTTTGTCTTTATTCTACTTCTTTGTGAAGGACTCTCGTTGCCCTTGGTTTGCATATTGGTCTGCCAGATGGCCGTGCTGATGAGGGAGTTAGATACCTTAGGCTCTCCAACAAGTATGTAGCTCTACTCTTGAGACTCTTTATGAGTGAGTGTTCCTCGTGTCTTTTGTACTAAATGAACCTTTCCTCTCCTGTCTAGGTATGAGATGCCTAGTGGGTACAGACCAGCCCCGGTAGACCTGAGCCACATCATCCTGAGTCCTGCCCAGGAGGCGGTGGTGGAGCTGCTGGCTGAGAACGATCACAACGTGTGGGCCAGGGACCGGATCAGGCAGGGCTGGACCTACAGCTCACACCAGGTAGGCTTTGATTCAAGGGTAGACCTAGCCAAACTACAATAGCGGAATGAATGAAATATCTGCTTTACCAAGAGCCTTGAAATAGAAATCCATAAAAATGTTAGCTGGTCTTTTGATAGTGGTAAACCTGGTTTGTTATTTTGGATGAGAAGACCTTCCTGATATGTCTTGATGAAGGATTTGAAGGAGCAGACTAGTTTGGTCTGTACAGTGAGTGTACAAAACATTAAGAACACCTTCCAAATATTGAGTTGCACCACCTTTTGCCCTTAGTACAGCCTCAATTTGTCTGGGCATGGATTCTACAAGGTGTCGAAAGCATTCCACGGGGATGCTGGCCCATGTTGACTCCAATTCTTCCCACAGTTGTGTCAAGTTGGTTGGATGTCCTTTGGGTGGTGGACCGTTGTTGATACACACAAGAAACTGTTATGTAAAATACCCAGCAGCGTTGCAGTTCTTGACACACTCAAACCGGTGCGCCTGGAACCGACTACCATACTCCATTCAAAGGCACTTAAATATTTTGTCTTGCCCATTCACCCTCAGAATGACACACATACACAATCCATGTCTCAATTGTCTCAAGGTTTGAAAATCATTCTTTAACTTGTCTTCTCCCCTTCTTCTACACTGATTGAAGTGGATTTAACAAGTGACATTAATAATTAATAATAATAATTTCCTGGATTCACCTGGTCAGTCTAATGTTTTGTACACTCAGTGTATGTGATAGTAATATAGCGGGTAATGAGTGCTAATTCTTTCTCTCTGTTTTGTCTAGGATGTGAAGGCCAAGCGGAGCCCCCACCTGGTGCCCTACAGCCTGCTGGATGAGAGGAGCAGACAATCTGGCAGAGACGGTGTGAGGGAGGCTGTGTGCACCCTGCTGGGCTACGGCTACAGTCTGGAGCCCCTGGACCAGGACAGAGGTATGGATGATTTCACGTTCCACTTTAGAAATTATTTTAATCATATATACCTCTAATAATTATTCAAAGGTTATTTTAATTTTACCTTTATTTAACTAGGCAAGTCAGTTAAGAACAAATTCTTATTTTCAATGACGGCCTAGGAACAGTGGGTTAACTGCCTGTCCAGGGGCAGAACAACAAATTTGTACCTTGTCACCTCGGGGATTTGAACTTGCAACCTTCCAGTTACTAGTCCAACGCTCTAACCACTAGGCTACCCTCAATGTGCTGTGTGGTGGAAAAGTTGTCATGCTATCCCGTGTTTTACTGCTTAAAGAATTGTCTCGTTATATGCTAGTATTTCTGTACTGTTACTCCTTTGGATTTCAGCTGTGATGCCAGACCCATGTCACACAGTGGCTGAGAAGTTCAGGGTCTTCAGGGCAGACAAGTTGTATGCTGTGACCAGGGGGAAGTGGTACTTTGAGTTTGAGGCGGTGACGGCAGGGGACATGAGGGTAGGCTGGGCTCGTCCCCACTGCCCACCGAATGGGGAACTCGGATCAGACATGCAGGCGTTTGTGTTTGACGGCTCCAAGGTGAGAAGACTGAAATGACTACTGGTGACATGCTGTAATCATTAATATTATTTAGGATACATAGATAAGCTCCCACCGTTAGAAGCGAGTCATGGATTGGACATTACACACAGCTAGGCGTGTATCCATTGGTAAGTTCTCTTGCAATTGCTCACTTCTGTCTCTCACACACAGGCCCAGTGGTGTCACCAGGGAGATGAGCCCCTGGGTCGGCCTTGGCAGAGTGGTGATGTGGTGGGCTGTATGGTTGACATGGGGGAATGCACCATGATGGTCACTCTCAATGGAGAGATGCTTTTGAACGACCGCGGATCAGAGCTGGCTGCCAAGGACTTTGACATCAACCAGGGTTTGTTAATTTGGTCAATCTCTTCAACCTCATAAACACCAACTTAATGTGTTGACCTGTTGGTTTTCCCTCCTTCCCCTGTTCCTGTCGTTGCTAGGCTTCCTCCCTGTGTGTAGTCTTGGGGTGAACCAGAAGGCCAGGCTGAATCTGGGTCGTGACGTGGCCTCATTGTGTTACTTCACAGAGTGTGGCCTACAGGAAGGTTATAAGCCATTTGCTGTAAACATGGCCAGAGACCCAGCCCTGTGGATGAGCTGGAGACAACCACAGTTCATCCCTGTACAGACAGACCATGATAGCATACAGGTTAGTCACCACACATCCACAAGCCAACCTGACCTGAACCAGGGGGTATACTACAAAGCAGGATCAATGAGTTAGCCGGCTAACTTTGGTAAAGAACCAGAAATAACTATTGATTTGATTAGGGCTGACCCCATTTAGTTAACTGGACGATTGTTTGATCGATAGGCTGTTGGTCGACCCAGGTTTTCTTTTCAGCAGTCTAACATATGTTTTTTTTATGGCACATGAGACACCTGTCTTATTCACGCCTGTCTCAGTGGACTTTAAAACCTCTCATGGATCAGGTCAGCGGGATCGATTTGACAACATCCGGTGAAATGGCAGAGCGCGAAATTTAAAAAAAACGGTCCTTTTGTTCGATTAATTCCTTCGTTATATCCCTAAAGTGTCCATTTATTTGGCACATTTGATTCAGAAAAACACCGGTTCCAACTCGCCCAGCATGACTACAAAATATCTAATAAGTTACCTGTAAACTTTTTCCAAAAAACCTTCCTAATCCAATTTTAAGTATTTTAAAACGTAAATAATCAATCAAATTTAAGACGGGATAAACTGTGTTCAATAGAGGATAAAAATGAATGTGGAGCGAGCTTCAGGTCACTCGCCCCAAACAAAAGAGTACACTTGGCTGTACACCCAGAAAGGAAAGGGCTACTTCTTCACTACTCAAAGGAAAAACATCAACCAATTTCTAAAAACTCTTGACATCTGTTGGAAGCCATAGGAACTGCAAGCATATTTCTATTAAAACAGGCTTGCCATAGGAAACCAATGGAAAACAGATTGACCTCAGAAAATGTTTTTCCCTGGATGGATTGTGCTCGTGTTTTCGCCTGCCAAATCAGTTCTGTTATACTCACAGACATTATTCAAACAGTTTTAGAAACTTCAGAGTGTTTACTATCCATGCATATCCTCCTGAGTAGCAGGCAGTTTACTCTGGGCACACTTTTCATCCGGATGTGAAAATACCGCCCCCTATCCCAGAGAGGTTTTAAACCTTGCGCAAATGGCCTACAGCTGTGTCTGTCTGGAGCTCACTGGAAGAGAAACTCTGAGGGCACAGAATATTTTATGCAATGTTGCAAGTTTGCTAGCAGGAGCTTCAGGCCTGACCAAAGTTAATAGTTGATATGCTGTTTCAAGTTCCGTGCAGACAGTCCATGCGTAGCCAATGTGATTCATAGCATGTTTATTTTTATCAGGTTATTTTCAACCTGCAGGCTGCAATGTTTTTCTTTTTTGGCTTTATGTAGGCTATTTTTACATAGATGGGAGTAGAAGTTACTTTTAGAATTGTGATTAACCACATGATAATGATGTTGAAATACGAAGACTATTATAAATGAAATGAAACTGTTCCACAAAAATGTTCATATAAAAGTTATAACTGGTACGCAGATCAGTAGAAATGGTAAGAAAATTGGCACTCCAAATGGAAAAGGTTGCCGTCCGCTGGTGTTGCTTATGAGGAGCGTAACAGCAGGAGCGTAACAGCAGAATCTGCAAAAGCCAGCAGCAGTGGGAGGAACAGTTTTCTTTCTCTTCTGGTTAGGCTAGCTTGATCTCTGGCTCCCTCGAGTCATTTGTGTGTCATAATTATTTAATCACAGTGTGCTTAAAGCATCAGACTTTCTCAGTAGCCTACATATAGTTGATTTTATTAAAACACATAGGGTGTGTCTATATAGGGAAAAATACACGTTTTAAACAATTTGACCAATCGATTGGTCGAAAGAACACATGATTCTAGGGGTTTGGGACAGCCCTAGATTTGATACCTACTGACTAAAGTTAAATACCTACTGACAACTTAAATACTGGATGTGGTTTTTCAGTCAATTAGACCATGCCCATTTCAAGCTTATATTTCTAAATAATTGAAAGTTATTTCAGAATATTTATTAAAGTCATTGATCTTGCTTTGTAGTATACCCCTCAGCACTGTATGGGTCAATCTCTCGACTACAAGCATGTACAAGGGAGTTTAATCTTACCATTATATTTAGTAGCATAGGTCTTATTGTAGAAATGTGAGTATAATTCTATAAGTTGTCTTGTTTTACAAGGTGACAAGAATCACTGGGTCCACTGAGAGCCCACCGTGCCTAAAGATAACACAGAGGTCATTGGGGCCCCAGAGTTGTGGCAGTGACATGGGGTTCTACAGACTCAGTATGCCTATAGAGTGTGCTGAGGCCTTCTCCAGACCAGTAGGGGCTACTCTACCTATCAGCAGCAGTGTCTCCACAGCCAGGAAAGACCTGCAGGAGTTTGAGGTGGACTCTGACTTTGAGATGCTGCTGAAATCAGCTCATGTTTACACTGGCTCCAGGGATGAGCTTAACCACAAGGACTACAGCCATGATAAAACATCCAAACTCAAACAACGGTAGGGAGAAGAGACCAGGCTATGACAAACAATACGTATACTGTATAATGGTTTGGGAACATTTTCAGGGGGAAAAATGCTCGCATTTCATGGTGTTGATATGCACTTTTAAATAAAAGTAAATCTGTGTATGTGTGCTCCTAGGTTCATGTTGAAGAAACCCAAACCAGAGTTGAACAAAAGCCACTCATCTGCCCGTCTACTGCAGGAGGTTCATGCTGACAAAGATGACTATGACCATCTGGCCCGGTCCACTACGGTAACACTCTTCAACTATTTTGACCCATTTCAGACAGATATGTGGTATACTACCTGTACAAAAAAATATAAGGCAATGTTTATATGATTTCCTTTCACACAGCCCCTTATGAAGCACTTTCTTGCAGGTAATAATAATAACTTTATTTGTGTAGCACTTTTTAATACAGGTAACAAAGTGATTCACATTATAAAACAATACAATCAAATAAAAAATACAAACAAAGAAACAAAAAAAGAGGAGAAAAAAAAGATATATAATTAAAATCATACATTGAAATCAAACATCTTCATAAAAGTGTCTTCAGCAGGGAGATAAAAAGATGCACTGAATCTGCAAGCCCGATCTCCTCTGGCAGACCATTTCAAAGTCTAGGGGCCCTAATGGAAAATGACAGGTCTCCTTTAGTTTTCACACAGGCCTAGAGATGTCACCAGGTTGGTGAGTCCCTGGGTTGGCCCTGGCATAGTGGTGGGCTGTATGGTTGACATGAGAGAATGCATCATGTCATGGTTAACAGTGCCCTGCCAGAGGATCTCAGGGAGATAACATCTGAGACATAGGATGGAGCTAAACCAAGCCTAGCCTTAAACGTGATTAATAACATTTTAAAATATATTCTAAAAGTGACTGGTAGTATAGATCAGCTAAAATAAGTGTGATATGGTTAAATTACCTGGTGCCTGGTGGGGGGTGTTGTTAAACCATGGAGTCTGTTTGCATTTGAAATTAAGAGGAGGTGTTAAACAATGAAAGTGTTAATGAATTTACCTGCAGAAAGCAGAGAACCATTCACATAGCCCCGATAGCTGTATTTTGGTAACCGGGTCTGTCAAAATTCTGGAATCATGACTGTCTTTAGGTGGGTATTATTTTTCCATGTTTTTCCCCCTACTGCTTTCAGATGTACAAATGGTAAAAAGAAGCAGGCATGGTAAAATAGTTAGATTTTTGTCTGTGTATGAAAAGGGTAAAGATAGCAAAGTCAATTGAGGGCATTTGAAGGAAAATCAGTAACTCCCTGTAATCTTCCACAGTACTATTACTCAGTGAGGGTGTTACCTGGTCAGGACCCCTCCACTGTCTGGGTGGGCTGGGTCACCTCTGACTTCCACCAGCACCAGCTGACCTTTGACCTGGAAAAGATCCGCACAGTGACCATCACCCTTGGAAATGACATGGGCAAGGTCCATGAGAGGTTGGTTCAATAAGGGACAAAGCAACATCATTTTGTGTCTACATTTTCTCTAGACATGTTTTGATCATAATGTTTAAAAAGTGTTTTACAATCACTGTATTATTATTACAATAATGCTTTCAGGCAAAAGTTAGATTTTGACATTCCCACCTTATTTCTGAATGTCAGTGTGAAACGTAGTAACTGCTACATGGTGTGCGCCGGAGAGAGCACAGGCCTGGGGCAGAGCAGGAGGAGTGCAGGCCTGGCCATAGGCTGTCTGATAGACACCACCACTGGTCTGCTAACATTCAGCTCCAACGGCATGGAGCTGGGGACCTTCTTTCAGGTAAAGTCAACTGTTAAAGGCAACTAACAATGTTGCAAAGACAATGTTGCTGTGACAAAGAGAAGAAGGCTCCCAAGTAAATACATATTAGTCATTAGTATTTCATGTGAATTTGTGTTTTTATCAATAGGTTGATTTATAAAGAGAAGTTCCTATCAGTTGGGATATGATAGAATGTGTCTCTGAGCTATTCTTATTAACTGACCAAACTGCTATCAACCAGGTGGAGCCCAGCACTAGGCTGTTTCCTGCAGTCTTTGCCAAGGCCAACAGCTCCAATGTGTTCCAGTTTGAGCTAGGGCGTGTAAAGGTAACCTAAATGCTTTATTCATTGGTCAGACTGTGATGACTCTCTCAGTTTGTCCAATTTCAAATGTGTTGTTTACAATACCATACTATACAATCCCCAATGCATGTCCATACTGTAAAAAAAAAATATATATATATTACCATAATGGCCCTGCTACCGCATCCACAGGGTTACTTAACATTGTCCTGAATGAAAAACCCTGTGTTATTCTCTGTTCAGAACATGCTGCCCCTGTCAGCGGGTCTGTTCAGGAGCCAGAGGAGGAATGCTATGCCCCAGTGTCCCCCCAGACTGCAGGTGCAGGTGCTGTCGCCCATCCTTTGGACCCGTGTACCAGACCACACCCTGAGGGTGCAGGCTGCCCACCCTGAAGACCGCCTCGGCTGGAGGGTCCAGTGCTTAGAGCCCCTGCAAGTCATGACCCTGCTCATCCCAGAGGAAAACAGGTCAGAGGTCAAAGGTCATATTTACTAATGCCTCAGAGCTTTCCAGGAGGAACATATTGAGTCAGGAAAGAATTTACTTTCAAAGCAAAGACACATTGTAACATTGCACTTAAAATTAAATAAGGTTGCACACTCTAAATATGCTCCCAACAATTTAATGGGTAAACCTGAGCTTTTTTTACATTGCATTTAGGTCAAACTATTTATCTCTCCCCTGTAGGTGTGTGGACATCCTGGAACTCTCTGAGTTAGGTGACCTTCTGTCTTTCCATCACCACACCCTGCTCCTCTACTCTGCCCTCTGTGCTCTGGGCAATACTCGTGTGGGCCACGCTCTCTGCAGCCACCTGGACCAATCACAGCTCCTCTATGCCATCCAGTGCCCCCGCCTCCCCGGGCCGCTCCGCTCCGCCTTCTACCACCTCCTGGGCCAGGTGCACCTCAACACCCACGCCACGGCCCGCCTCGCTATGAACCACGAGTACATCGTCCCCATGACGGAGCAGACCAGGGCCATCACCCTCTACCCCAGCCCCAGGGCCAGTCGAAGCCCCCAGTGGGTTCCCAGAATGGGCCTCAGCACCTCCCTCAGACCCCGGATGCACTTCACCTCCCCCTGCTTCATCAGAGGAGATGGCATGGGAGTCAATGGTGATACCTGTGGTGATGGCGTGGTTGCGACTGGGGAAGGCATCCATATAGACAGCCCAGAGATCCCACTGAAACTTCTGAAGGACCTGACAGGGAAGATGCTGACTGAGGCTGTGTGGGCTGTGGGGCAGGGTGTGAGGGATCCTGAAGGGGGCAGCATTGAGCTGCTGCTGGTGCCCCTAATTCGGCTGTTCCACACCCTGCTGGTGATGGGGTTGTTTGGGGACGAGGACCTAGGGAAAGTGCTGACACTGATTGAGCCTGGAGTCTTCTCCCGACCTGCAGATTGTTCCCAAGAAGAGGAGGAGGAGGAGGAGCAGGAAGAGGAAGAGCAGGAGGATGAAAATGTGCCAGATAGTGATAGGGAAAGTGTAGAGAGGGATGGGGATAAAAGGAGGAAAATTCCAAAGCTTCCAACAAAAGGACTGCTACAGATGAAGCTACCAGAAGCTGTCAAACTTGAGGTACAATTTAGGAAGAAATACCTTGATTTTGGATCTGATGTTTTCCTTTGTGGTACATGATCTGTCTTCTTTGTCAATGGAAAAATTGAATGACTTGACATGAGCTCACACCCCTGACCTTGATGTTCCTGTCCCTCTCTGTTCAGATCTGCCGCCTGTTCCAATACCTGTGTGACTGTCAGGTGCGTCACAGGGTGGAGGCGGTGGTGGCCTTCTCAGACACTTTCGTGGGGTACCTGCAGGAGAACCAGCGCTTCCGCTATAACGAGGTGATGCAGGCGCTCCACATGTCTGCTGCCCTCACCGCCCGCAAGACCAAGGAGTTCCGCTCCCCACCACAAGAACAGGTCAGGGGTCAGAGAGGAGACTGCTGAGGGAAATGTACACATCTGGTCTAAGTGGCTAAGATTATTGGAGGAATTAAATAACTTGAATACAAAATAGACACGGAGAGAGACTTTTTGTTCAAATCAAATCACATTTTTTGTCACATGCGCTGAATAACGTTGTCACGATCGTCGTATGGAGTAGACCAAAGTGCAGCGTGGTTAGAATACATTCTTCTTTATTAATGACCATAGTCACCATAGTCTTAGTCCGCTTTTGTGGCCTCCTAGGAACGGCGACCCTCGCTGCCACCTGGCAACCCTACTAAAGGGCCCCACTGGACTGAGGGGTAGCTCCGGACTGAGGGGCAGCTCCGGATTGAAGGGTAGCTCCTGGCTGGCTGACGGCTCTGGCAGCTCCTGGCTGGCTGACGGCTCTGGCAGCTCCTGGCTGGCTGACGGCTCTGGCAGCTCCTGGCTGGCTTACGGCCCTGGCAGCTCCTGGCTGGCTGACGGTTCTGGCAGCTCCTGGCTGGCTGACGGCTCTGGTAGCTCCTGGCTGGCTGACGGCTCTGGCAGGTCCTGGCTGGCTGACGGCTCTGGCAGGTCCTGGCTGACGGCTCTGGCAGCTCCTGGCTGGCTGACGGCTCTGGCAGCTCCTGGCTGGCTGACGGCTCTGGCAGGTCCTGGCTGGCTGACGGCTCTGGCAGGTCCTGGCTGACTGACGGCTCTGGCAGCTTCTGGCTGACTGACGGCTCTGGCGGCTCTGACGGCTCAGGACAGACGGGAGACTCTAGCGGCTCAGGACAGATGGGTGTCTCTAGCGGCTCAGGACAGACGGGAGACTGGCAGCTCAGGACACACGAGGCGCACCGTAGGCCTGGTGCGTGGTGCCGGCACTGGTGGTACTGGGCCGAGGACACGCACCTCAGGGCGAGTGCGCGGAGGAGGAACAGGGAGAACTGGGCTCTGGCGATGCCCAGGAAGCCCGGTGCGGGGGGCTGCCACCGGAGGGCTGGTGCGTGGAGATGGCACCGGATAGACCGGACCGAGAAGGCGCACTGGAGATCTGGAGCACCGAGCCTGCCCAACCTTACCTGGTTTAATGCTCCCCGTAGCCAGACCAGTGCGGCGAGGTGGAATAGCCCTAACTGGGCTGTGCAGGCGAACTGGGGACACCATGCGTAAGGCTGGTGCCATGTATGCCAGCCCGAGGAGACGCACTGGAGACCAGATGTGTATAGCCGGCTTCATGGCACCTGGCTCGATGCCCACTCTAGCCCGGCCGATAGGAGGAGCTGGAATGTACCGCACCAGGCTATGCACACGCACCGGGGACACAGTGCGCTCCACCGCATAACGCGGTGCCTGCCCGGTACTGCGCCCTCTCTCTCCACGGTAAGCACGGGGAGCTGACGCAGGACTCCTACCTGACTTCGCCACACTCCCCGTGTGCCCTCCCCCAATAAATTTTTGGGGCTGCCACTCGTGCTTCCAGCCGTGCTGCCTCTGCTTTCGCTGCCTCCAACTATGCTTTGGGACGGCGATATTCCCCTGGCTGTGCCCAGGGTCTTTTGCCAGCCAGAATCTCCTCCCAAGTCCAGAAGTTCTTTGATTGCTGCTGCTGTCCGTTACCACGCTGCTTGGTCCATTGTTGGTGGGTTATTAATGAAGAACACAAAAAACACTTAAACAAAAACAACAAAAGGAAGAAGACGAACGTGACCTCTATATAAACAATGTGCTAACGTGCAACATAACATAGACAATAACCCATGAAATACCCAAAGAAGATGGCTGCCTAAATATGGTTCCCAATCAGAAACAACGATAAACACCTGCCTCTAATTGAGAACCAATCTTGGCAAACATGTACCAACATAAACACCTAGATGAAAACAACCCCATAAATCTACAAAAACCCCTAGACAGTACAAACACCCTAGAATAAGACAAAAACACATATCACCCATGTCACATCCTGACCTAACCAAAATAATAAAGAAAACAAAGAATACTAAGGTCAGGGCGTAACAAACGTGAAATGCTTACTTACAAGCCATTAACCAACAATGCAGTTCAAGAAATAGAGTTAAGAAAATATTTACTAAATAAAATAAAATAAAAAGTAACACAATAAAATGACATAAGAATAACGAGGCTATATACAGGGGGTACCGGAACCGAGTCAATGTGTGGAGGTACAGGTTAGTTGAGATAATTTGTACATTTAGGTAGGGGTAAAGTGACTATGCAAAGATAATAAACAGTGAGTAGCAGCAGTGTAAAAACAAGGGTGGGGGGGGGCTAATGTAAATAGTTGGGGTGGCCATTTGATTAATTGTTCAGCAGTCTTATAGCTTGGGGGTAGAAGCTGTTAAGTTGCCTTTTGGACAATAGAATTAGCGCTCCTGTACCACTTGCCGTGGAATAGCAGAGAGAACTGTCTGACTTGGGTGACTGGAGTCTTTGACAATTTTTTGGGGCGTTCCTCTCACACACCTAGTATATAGGTCATGGATGGCAGGAAGCTTGGCCCCAGTGATGTACTGGGCCGTGCGCACTACCCTCTGTAGCGCGTTACGGTATGGTGCCGAGCAGTTGCCATACCAGGTGGTGATGCAACCGGTCAGGATGCTCTTGATGGTGTAGCTGTAGAACGTTTTGAGGATCTGAGGACCCATGACAAATATTTTCAGTCATCTGAGAGGGAAAGGGTGTTGTTGTTCCCTCTTCACAACTGTCTTGGTGTGTTTGGACCATGATAGTTTGTTGATGTGGACACCAAGCAACTTGAAACTCTCGACCCGCTCCACTACAGGCCCCTCGATGTTAATGGGGGCCTGTTCGACCCTCCTTTTCCTATAGTCCACGATCAGCTCCTTTGTCCTGCTCACATTGAGGGAGAGGTTGTTTACCTGGCACCAAACTGACAGGTCTCTGACCTCCTCCCTATATGCTGACTTATCGTTGTTGGTGATCAGGCCTACCACTGTTGTGTCGTCAGCCAACTTAATAATGGTTTTGGAGTCGTGCTTGGCCACACAGTCGTGGGTGAACAGGGAGTACAGGAGGGGACTAAGCACGCACCCCTGAGTAGCTCCAGTGTTGAGGATCAGCATGGCAGGTATGTTGGGCTGCCACCAGGTGGTAAGGGTAGGCAACGTCTGGAAGTCCAGGATCCATTTGCAGAGGAAGGTGTTTAGTCCCAGGGTCCTTAACTTAGTGATGAACTTTGTGGGCACCATGGTGTTGAACACTGAGCTGTAGTCAATGAAGAGCATTCTCACATACAGAAGGTGTTCCTTTTGTCCAGGTGAGAATGGGCAGTGTGGAGTACAATTAAGATTGCGTTATCTGTTTGATCTGTTTGAGAGGTATGCGAATTGGAGTGGGTCTATGGTTTCTGGCATGATGGTGTTGATGTGAACCATGGCCAACCTTTTCAAAGCACTTCATGGCTACTGACGTGAATGCTACGGGGTGGTAGTCATTTAGGCAGAGGGATTATGGTTGTCTGCTTGAAACATGTAGGTATTACAGGTACATGTAGGTATTACAGACTCGGTCAGGAAGAGGTTGAAAATGTCATTGAAGACACTTGCCAGTCCTGGTAATCCGTCTGGCCCTGCGGCCTTGTTGACCTGTTTAAAGGTCTTGCTCACGTCGGCTATGGAGCGCTTGTCGTCCAGAAGAGCTGGTGCTCTCATGCAGGGGGGCAGTTGTAGTTCATAGTTGTGTCCATGTCCATAAAGTGTACAATTATATAATAAGATCTTTATCTACTGGAGCATTACTGTATCTCCTCTACTCCCATCCACTCAGATCAACATGTTACTGGGCTTCAGAGAGGAGCAGGGGGACTGTCCGTGTCCAGAGGACATCAGAGAGCAGCTGCTGGACTTCCACCAGGACCTCATGACTCACTGTGGTAGGTAACAGATCAGTCTAGACTACTGTACTCCTGTCCTCATGACTCACTGTGGTAGGTACCAGATCAGTCTAGACTACTGTAATCCTGTCCTCATGACTCACTGTGGTAGGTACCAGATCAGTCTAGACTACTGTACTCCTGTCCTCATGACTCACTGTGGTAGGTACCAGATCAATCTAGACTACTGTACTCCTGTCCTCATGACTCACTGTGGTAGGTACCAGATCAATCTAGACTACTGTAATCCTGTCCTCATGACTCACTGTGGTAGGTAACAGATCAGTCTAGACTACTGTACTCCTGTCCTCATGACTCACTGTGGTAGGTACCAGATCAGTCTAGACTACTGTAATCCTGTCCTCATGACTCACTGTGGTAGGTACCAGATCAGTCTAGACTACTGTACTCCTGTCCTCATGACTCACTGTGGTAGGTACCAGATCAGTCTAGACTACTGTACTCCTGTCCTCATGACTCACTGTGGTAGGTACCAGATCAGTCTAGACTACTGTACTCCTGTCCTCATGACTCACTGTGGTAGGTATCAGATCAGTCTAGACTACTGTAATCCTGTCCTCATGACTCACTGTGGTAGGTAACAGATCAGTCTAGACTACTGTAATCCTGTCCTCATGACTCACTGTGGTAGGTACCAGATCAATCTAGACTACTGTAATCCTGTCCTCATGACTCACTGTGGTAGGTAACAGATCAGTCTAGACTACTGTACTCCTGTCCTCATGACTCACTGTGGTAGGTACCAGATCAGTCTAGACTACTGTAATCCTGTCCTCATGACTCACTGTGGTAGGTACCAGATCAGTCTAGACTACTGTACTCCTGTCCTCATGACTCACTGTGGTAGGTAACAGATCAGTCTAGACTACTGTACTCCTGTCCTCATGACTCACTGTGGTAGGTACCAGATCAGTCTAGACTACTGTAATCCTGTCCTCATGACTCACTGTGGTAGGTAACAGATCAGTCTAGACTACTGTAATCCTGTCCTCATGACTCACTGTGGTAGGTAACAGATCAGTCTAGACTACTGTAATCCTGTCCTCATGACTCACTGTGGTAGGTACCAGATCAGTCTAGACTACTGTAATCCTGTCCTCATGACTCACTGTGGTAGGTAACAGATCAGTCTAGACTACTGTACTCCTGTCCTCATGACTCACTGTGGTAGGTACCAGATCAATCTAGACTACTGTAATCCTGTCCTCATGACTCACTGTGGTAGGTAACAGATCAGTCTAGACTACTGTAATCCTGTCCTCATGACTCACTGTGGTAGGTACCAGATCAATCTAGACTACTGTAATCCTGTCCTCATGACTCACTGTGGTAGGTAACAGATCAGTCTAGACTACTGTACTCCTGTCCTCATGACTCACTGTGGTAGGTACCAGATCAGTCTAGACTACTGTACTCCTGTCCTCATGACTCACTGTGGTAGGTAACAGATCAGTCTAGACTACTGTACTCCTGTCCTCATGACTCACTGTGGTAGGTACCAGATCAGTCTAGACTACTGTAATCCTGTCCTCATGACTCACTGTGGTAGGTCATAGAGAATAACCTGAACAGCGTAAGCTTGTGTAAGAGAGCATACAGTTCCTAACTTGTCCTACTATGCTTTCTAGAGACTTTGAAAGGGCATGGTATGGTACCTCCTGTTTTTTTGTTTTTTTTTACATGTATTTCTCCAAAGCTATATACAATGTTCTGTTGGTTGGCTTACTACAGTTGAATTACCTGGATTTCTGCATAAATTGGTCAATCAATTTAATCTGATCTTCATCTAAGTCACAACAATAGACAAATGCAGTGTGAATAAATTATTAACACACAAATTCTTGTATTTTTCATGTCTATATTGAATACATCATTTAAACTTTCACAGTGTAGGTTGGAAAACGTATGTGAACCCCTAGGCTAATGACTTCTCCAAAAGCTAATTGGAGTCAGGAGTCAGCTAACCTGGTGTCCAATCAATGAGACAAGATTGGAGATGTTGGTTAGAGCTGCCCTGCCCTATAAAAAACACTCACAATTTTTGTTTGTTATTCACAAGAAGCATTGCCCGTTGTAAACCATGCCTTGAAGAAAAGAGATATCAAAAGACCTACGATTAAGAATTGTTGACTTGCATAATGATGGAAATGCTTACAAAAGTATCTCTAAAAGCTTGATGTTCATCAGTCCACGGTAAGACAAATTGTCTACAAATGGAGAAAGTTCAGCACTGTTGCTACTTTCCCTAGGAGTGGCCATCCTGCAAAGACGACTGCAAGAGCACAGTGCAGAATGCTAAATGAGGTTAAGAAGAATCCTAGACTGTCAGCTAAAGACTTACAGAAATCTCTGGGACATGCTAACACCTCTGTTGACGAGTATACAATACATAAAGCACTAAACAAGAATGATGATCATGGGAGGACACCACGGAAGAAGCCACTGCTGTCCAAAAAAAACCATTGCTGTACATTTGAAGTTTGCAAAAGAGCACCTGGATGTTCCACAGCGCTACTGTCCAAATATTCTGTGGACAGATGAAACTGCAGTTGAGTTGTTTGGAAGGAACACGCAACACTATGTGAGTAGAAAAAAGGCACAGCACACCAACATCAAAACCTCCTCCCCACTGTAAAGTATGGTTACGGGAGGTATCATGGTTTGGGGCTGCTTTGCTGCTTCAGGGCCTGGACAGCTTGCTATCGTCGATGGAAAAATGTATTCCCAAGTTTACCAAGAGATTTTGCAGGATAATGTAAGGCTATCTGTCCAGCAATTGAAGCTCAACATAAGTTGGGTGATGCAACATGACAATGACATTTAAAACACAGAAGTAAATCAACAGTAGGCGTCAACAGAAGAAAGTAAGCTTTCTGGAGTGGCCCAGTCAGAGTCCTGATCTCAACCCGATTGAGATGCTATGGCATGACCTCAAAAGAGCGGTTAAAGAATTTTGCTTAACTAATACAGAGGAATGGCCCAAAATTCCTCCTAACCGTTGTGCAGGTTTGAGCCACAACTACAAAAAAATGTTTGGTTCTGTCACGATTGCCGTAATGAATGGACCAAGGCGCAGTGTGCGTAGAGTTCCACATCTTTTAATAAATCAAACAAACCATGAAGCTACTGGTGTGCACACAGGCAACTAACTGTAGACAAGATCCCACAAACACAATGGGGAAACTGGCTAACTAAATATGATCCCCAATCAGAGACAACAACAAACAACTGTCTCTGATTGGAACGCATACCAGGCCAACATAAACCATTAATCACCTAGATGACCCACCCTAGTCACTATCACGCCCCAACCAACATAGAGAATAAACAGCTCTCTATGGTCAGGGTGTGACAGGTTCACGTTATTGCTGCAAAAAGGAGGATCAACCAGTTATTAAATCCAAAGGGTCACATACTTTTCCCACCCTGCACTGTGAATGTTTACACAGTGTGTTCAATAAAGACATGAAAATGTATTGTTATTTTTTCTTTTTTTCTTAGGGGTGAATCAGCTTAATATTGCGGAAAGATTGTTGCTTCCATCAATGTAATTATCTGCATAATTTCCAATCCCCCATATATTATTTTGTAAATATATATATATATACACAAACACATGCATACATATATACATACCTATATAGACATACTTTTTTTTATTAATATACCTTTATTCCCAGCAAACCCTACCACCCTTCCCCCAATTGGAGTAAACTAATAAACAATAACACTTAGGCTTCTACCGTCAGTATATACATCTTATACACATTTTACAGACACAATGTGTTTTGTTTGCTTTTAGTCCTTCCTCTATTTCTGATGTCCATCTAGTTGATTTATATTTGTAACTGTGCTATTTCACAGAATTTCTGAACCTATATACATTTTACAGACCCCATATGTTTTACGTTGGTTATCTTGTTATTAGTCTCACCCTTCAGCTCCATTCAACCCCTCACATCAATCTCAACACCATCCATTTTGGATTTCTATTTGCCTGTGCTGTGATGCTTGACAAAAGTACTGAACCTTACTATTCTCACAGCTTCTACAGATTGTAAATGAAAAATAAACATTTTTTCTAAAATAATTATTATATTATTGATTGATTGACTATGACTTTTCAAATCACCCAGTATTGCTATCTGCAGCGTTAGTTCTAGGCAAATGTTGCAATTCTTCAGCCATTCCTGGACCTGTGACCAAAAACGAGCTACATATGGACAATACCAAAATAAATGATCTAATGACTCAGCCTCCTCACAGCAAAATCTGCAGAGCTGGGAAGATTGTATCCCCCACATATACAGTATAACATTCTATTGGTTGCAATAATTTAGTAATAGTAATTTCAATGGAAAAATTTGAAGTTTTGAATCCGGCGTTGTTTTGCGTATCAATTCATAAACCATGTGCCATGGAATGGGTACATCGCAAATCTCTAACCAACTATTTTGCAATTTATATGGCACAGCTGTCAGTTTTTTGGTCCTTAAATTAATTTGGTATATGTTTTTATTTATCACACTTTTTATCACAACGTGTAATTCTTTGTGTGTTATTAGTTTAAGCAGAGTGTGTTTGTCTATTGTTGTGACTTAGATGAAGATCAGATCAAATTTTATGACAAATCTATGCAGAAATCCAGGTAATTCCAAAGGGTTTGCATATTGTTTCTTGTCACTCAATGTGCAGGAATTGAAGTTGACCATTATTCAGAGGTTGTGGAGGATTCCAATCGCTCCATCAAAGATCGTCTCTTCAGCTTGGTTGGGAGAGTAATCAGCTTGAAGAGGAGATCTGCCGATCCTGAAGAGGAAGACAGAGCACAGAATACCAGTGAGCCAAGCTCCACAACGGGGGTGGATCTTACGACACAACATTAAGGATGATTTTTTATATGGTCAAGCTAGAAGTAGGCTACTAACATTGGTCATTGTCTCTCCCCCATAGTGACTCTTCAGCAGCTCATCTCTGACACAGTGGTGAGCTGGGCCCAGGAGTGTGTGATAGAGAACCCAGCTCTGGTCAGGGCCATGTTCTCTCTGTTGCACCGGCAGTACGAGGGCTTGAGGGGCCAGATGGGCACTCCCCTCCACAAGGCCTACACCATCAGCCAGGTATCAGTGGAGGACACCATGGCCTTGCTGGCCTCTCTGGTGCAGATTCGCTCTCTGCTCAGCGTTCGCATGGGCAAGGAGGAGGAGAGACTCATGATCCGGGGACTGGGGTACGAATGGAGAACAACTGCTAGTTCTCTGCTAGCTCTACTCTTGCCTGTACATAAATGCCAAGCTAACCCATGTCTTGATTCATAATACAACCTCTGTTCTGTGGAAATGTTCAAATGTAATTCAATTTACTTCTAAAAATGTGAAAGCAACATTGAGCCCAAAAACACATTCATAATATCTGTTCACCAATCCCCAGCCCTGGCGCTGAACCCCTCCATTGTTTATTTCCTGTGCAGAGACATAATGAACAATAAGGTGTTCTACCAGCAGCCCAACCTGATGAGGGCTTTGGGGATGCACGAGACAGTCATGGAGGTGATGGTGAACGTCCTGGGGGAGGGAGAGTCCAAGGTGAGACTGATGTGTTATGTATCGAAAAATAATGAATGTGTCCATTGTGAGAAAATGGAATTAAGTGTGAATTGTTCTCTGCTTCTTTAGGAGATCACCTTTCCTAAGATGGTGGCCCATTGCTGTCGCTTCCTTTGTTACTTCTGTCGCATCAGTAGGCACAATCAGGGATCCATGTTCGAGCACCTCAGCTACCTGTTGGATAATAGCAGTGTTGGCCTAGGTGAGCTGTGGAAGACTATATGATTACTATCAACAGTAACTTGAAATGTCATTCTCTCTGCATGTTTCCCAGTGTCAGCAACAGCAAAACAGCAACACTCTAAGCCTTATACTTATTATTATTTATTTGTTTAATTATCCCAGTGAGGATTTAAATATGTTTAGTACTCTCCTTAGCATCTCCGTCCATGCGTGGAGCCACCCCTCTGGACGTGGCAGCTGCCTCTGTCATGGACAACAATGAGCTGGCCCTGGCCCTGAGGGAACCAGACCTGGAAAAAGTGAGAAAGATCTGTCCCTCCTTCTTTATCTCCCTCAATCTTTTTTCTGTCCCTGACTGCATACAGTATGTTATCCTCTTAAGTCTGTTCAGCTCTCTCCTTTACCTTTATTCTCTCTCTCTCTCTCTCTCTTTCTCTCTGTCTTTCTCTCTGTCCTCTGTGTCTCTCTGTAGGTGGTGCAGTACTTGGCAGGCTGTGGTCTACAGAGTTGTCCCATGCTGGTGTCTAAAGGCTACCCTGACATTGGTTGGAACCCTGTGGAGGGGGAACGCTACCTGGACTTCCTACGCTTTGCTGTTTTCTGCAACGGTAACCTGTTACAACTGACTATACAGATACTCTAACTGTAGATGTAGTTCATGACTGATAACAGCTAGACTACAGAGTAAAATTAGGCTAATAATCAGTTGATTCCTGACAGGGGAGAGTGTGGAGGAGAATGCCTACTCGGTGGTGAGGCTGCTGATTCGCCATCCGGAGTGTTTTGGCCCCGCCCTGCGAGGTGAGGGTGGCGATGGTCTCCTGGCAGCCATGGAGGAAGCCATCAGGATCTCAGAGGACCTGACTATGGACAGACCCTCCACAACCTATGAGTCCAACAGAACACTGTGAGTTAGAAAGGGAACACTGGAAGAACAAGTCTTTGCCCTAGTAAACCAGTGACTTTTGGTTTTTCCTACTGGTCAGCCAGAAGATAGGCTTCCCCACACACAATTAGAAGACAAATACTATATATGTATATATATATACTATATTGTATGTACTGTAATTCTATGACAGTCCCCTCTTCAGCTTGATTCAATAAGGCATCCAGTTATGTCAACTGACCTTTAAACATGAGTAAAATCATTATGTTGCACAGCACCTGAGTCATGTAAACGCTTCTCTCTCCCCGCCCACACAGGAACGTGCTGCAGGATGAGGAGGATGACATAATCCACATGGGCCACTCCATCATGACCTTCTACTCCGCCCTCATCGACCTGCTGGGCCGCTGTGCCCCGGAGATGCACGTTAGTCTGTTTCACCTCCTGATGGGACCCTGTCAATAGTCCGATAGACTAGTGCTCTAATGTAGGACTAGAAGAAGCTCCCCTGGGGCTACATTGATTGGCCATGCAGTGACTGCAGAATAATCCAAACCTTATGGGTTAAGAAGCTTTATTTGTGTCTGTGTCATATTTGTACCTCTGGCAACTGTGTCATTTGTGTCAAGTGTCTGTCATATACTGCACATTACCTGACAGCTAGATCATTTGACGTTGGCTGTTTCTCTAAAGTCTTTGAAGACATTGGAATGATTGGCAAAGCTTAAGAATTAAAGACCAATAAAGCTGATCACTTTGACTTGATTATGTTTGTCCAGCTGATCCATGCTGGGAAGGGCGAGGCCATCCGTATCCGGGCCATCCTGAGGTCCCTCATCCCCGTCCAGGACCTGGAGGGAGTCATCGGCATCCCCTTCCAAATCCCCTCTCTAGCAAAAGGTCAGTCCTCTGTGAGAAGTCACTATAGTCTTATGTGGTTGTAAACCCAATCTTTGCAACTTGTACAGTACTGTTTACATTTTTTTTTACAGATAAGTTTGTTCTAGTCTCATCCTCTCGCTGGTGCTTTCTCTGTTATATGGTAGCAATTAGCCTGGGGTTAAGTTGGCTCAAGTTTTGAGACGGCTCGCCAAGCATGTATTACAGAACCACCATCATTTAAAATTAGCCAAAATATAATGTGGTGAAATGATTGTCCAAATCTCCTTCTGTGCTTGTCATTTATCCAGATGGCACAGTAGTCGAACCAGACCCATCCACTGTGTTCTGCCCGGACCACAAGGCAGCCATGGTGCTGTTCCTGGACCGTGTGTACGGCATTGAGGACCAGAACTTCCTGCTCCACCTGCTGGAAGTGGGCTTCCTGCCAGACCTGCAGGCTGTGGCCTCCCTGGACACAGTGAGGGAGACATTGACCATACTGACACAGCACCACTGGAATGATCCACTGTTATGGACCTGAGGGACCTACAGGAATGCCCACTGGAGTGATTCACTATAACCCCCATTCGAGTGTTCAGCCACTGCACATTGTGGGACACAGAGTGTGACTATCACATCACAAGGATTATCCTGTAACTCAAATGACGTGCAACATTAATACATTCATGAGATTTGAGTTAGGGTTAGTGTTGGAGATCTAGGCTTTGGAGTGTCTACTAACAAACACATGGGGCAGTGTTACCTTACGCTCTGCATATTTC
Organism: Oncorhynchus masou masou; assembly: GCF_036934945.1. Classification (NCBI taxonomy): domain Eukaryota; kingdom Metazoa; phylum Chordata; class Actinopteri; order Salmoniformes; family Salmonidae; genus Oncorhynchus; species Oncorhynchus masou. The sequence goes on from NC_088234.1 coordinate 55,997,973, forward strand.
CTCACTCATTCACTCCCCCTTCCACTCATTCTTACTAGTCTTCAATGTCCTATCCCTCTCCATTTCTGACTCTGTCAGACTTTTATGAATCAAACCCTTTTTTCTGTCTCTTTTGCCTCCCCTAGGCTAAAACTTCCCCTCTCTTTTTGGTCCTGACACTTCTGTAAACAAAATGTCACCTGGCTGCTCCTCTCCCTGCAGACTGATCTGAGTGCCACAGACATGGCCCTGGCACTAAACAGGTACCTGTGTACAGCAGTGCTGCCCCTGCTCACTAAGTGCTCCAGCCTGTTCTCTGGGACAGAGGGCCAGGGGCCGCTGGTGGATGCTCTCCTCCAGGCCATCTACCGCCTGTCCAGGGCCCTCAGCCTCACCAAGGCCCAGAGAGACTCAATCGAGGACTGCATGCTGGCCATATGCAGGTGGGGTCATGGAGGAACTAATATTATTATAGTCACTCCACACAGCTCACTTCTCTCCTCTATCACTTGCACACCTTCTCTACCATAGAGGCAGAACGGGAGCAGTTATTTAGAATCAGATATAATTCAAAAGGAATTGTCGGTGCATACTCTATTTCTGTGTATGTGTTTCTGCTTGTGTCCTTAGTAAGCTCAGGCCGTCCATGATGCAACCTCTACTCCGACGGCTTGTTTTTGATGTGCCCCTTCTGACAATCCACACTAAAATACCACTCAAGGTTAGTTATATAATATTAGTCACACACCTACACAGGCCATGTAATGTATGTGTGTGTTTGGACATGTACGACATTTCTGAAGAAATTTACTTTCGCCACTCCCTCCTTCCAGCTGTTGACCAATCACTATGAGCAGAGCTGGAAGTACTACTGTCTGATTGGAGGTTTGGGGCACCTGGGCTCTGCCTCAGAGGAGGAGCTTCACCTCTCCAGGAAGCTGTTCTGGGGAGTGTTCAATGCTCTGTCCAGGAAGGTACAGTTGGACCAACTCTTCAGCCTGTCTCAAAACAACCATTTGATATTAACAAAGCTAATGGAACGAGTGTAAGCAATGGCCTGCAATGGGAGCTCCCAAAAGCCTATTTGAAGGATAAGTCATATTGTAATTGGATCCCTTCACATCTATAAACATCTATTGGATATGGGAGGGGGCATGGGGTTTGTTTTCAGACCAAGCTTTAATGCTACTGCCCACACTAACCCACCCAGTCTATGATTTATATTACGTATGTCTTTTCCCATGTAGCCCCAAGGCATGTGTTTGTTCATCTCCCTGTCTCCTCTCCTAAACAGCACTATGACGCGGAGCTCTCCAAGCTGGCTCTGCAGTGTCTGGCAGCTACAGCTGGAGCCCTCCCTCCTGACCACACGGACCCTGGCTGTGTAGCCTGGATTGAGAGACACCCCTCCATGGACGCACAGGGACACTTTGACCCCCAGCCTGTAGACACCTCCAAGTAAGCCTGTGGCTAGAACCTTAGTGATACCATTATTCATCTCCTCTCTTGTGGAAATGCTCTTTATATATATATATATATATATAAAATAATTAAGCTGGTGCTTACATTGGTCCTATTTCACACATGTGAATTGGACATTTGCATATATTACTTCCCCTGAGAGTGGGGTCAGAGCCAGGGATCAGCCATTATTGATGGCGACCCTGGCACAATTAGGGTTAAGTGGCTTGCTCAAGAGCACATCGGCAGATTTTTCAACTAGTTTGCTCGGGGATTTGAACCAACAACCCTTCGGTTACTGGCCCAATGCTCCTAACTGCTAGGCTACCTGTCGCCTTCTATATATATTATAAAATATATATGTCCATTTAAAGAGCATTTTATATATTATATTGTTCTGATATGTGTTATAAAGTTATAATTTTTTCCCGTTATTAGTGTGTCAGTACCAGAGAACCTGGAATTCGTGGTGAATAAATATGCAGAACACACCCATGAGAAGTGGTCAATGGACAAGGTAACTGAGCTTTGAGTTTACTATGAGTATATTAGTTTTGAGTTTAAAATATGTACTGTACAAGAACTCTGTGGACACTGTCATTCTATGTAATGTGTGAACTGCTGTGTATGAAGAAGATTATGCTGTGTGTGTATAGGAATATCATCCTGTATATGATTCATTATGTATGTTTATCTTTCCCTTGTCTCAGTTTGCAAATGGCTGGGTCCATGGGGAGCTCTGTGAAAAGACCAAAGTACACCCTCTCCTGAAGCCTTACAGAGCTCTGGCTGAGAGGGTAGGTCTAAGCTACAACATACAGAGTACTGTTTGTTTTAGGATTTGATTGATATTTTGAATAAAATGTCGATTTGTCTAATATTTGTCTGTCGTGAACATATTGCAGTCCCAGAGTTTTATCATCCTGCTCTGTCACATTGGTTTTCCTCAGGACAAAGAGGCGTATCGCTGGTCTGTAAAGGAGACCGTGCGAAGTATGTTGGCCTTTGGCTGGACCATAGAGAGAACTAAAGAGGGAGATGGCCTTGGCCTACTCACCTGCTCACACCGCATCTCCCAGGCTGGACAGGTAAAGTACTACGTTATTATAGGACCCGAATCCATAAGACCTCACACAAGTCCTGCTCTGATATGAACCTGACTTTTCCCATCTGTTGCATTTCTTCCTTCCTTGCTTTCTTCTTTGAAACTGAGCAGCTGTACTGTCCATATTGTTGTTGTAGATGTTGTTCCCATTTGTTGTTGCTGTTGCTTTCATTCACACTGAATTTACTGAACTATTGCAATGGATTCATAAAAAGATGTAAATGAATGCATATCTCTGTCTCTGCGGTTTAGCTGTCGTTTGAAGGAGCATCAACCTTCACCCCCAAGCCAATGGACATGAGCAGTGTGACACTCTCATGGGACCAGTGTGTAAGTCAGGACATAGACATACTGTATTCATATACAATTAGGATTATTGTTATTGACTGATTGTTTTATACTTTCCTTCAGTCTGTGACTGAATTGCTGGCTGAGAACTACCATAACACCTGGTCCAGGAAGAAGAAGCAGGAAGTGGATGCTAAAGGTAGCATTTCATCACAAACCATGATGAATTAAGCTCAAACAGGGTTTTTGCCTCTACTGTAGGTGATTTCGTGTACCACTGGCAACTTGAAACCAGGCCAAAAAGTTACTCAGTGGTTCTGAAGCAAAGTGCTATGCAGAGTGATTAATATACAGAATTACTTTTTACTTTTCATCTAAATGCTTATGTGAAAAAGATTGGTAAATTCTCTCAAAAGCGCTGGCTATCCTTTCTGAATTTCATATACGTTAATCTATTATACTTTGATCTAATTTGTTACTCCAGGGGGAGGGGGTCATTCTACGCTGGTGCCCTATGATGCCCTCCCTACCAAGGAGAAAGCCAAACTGAGAGAGAAAGCCCAGGATGTCCTGAAGTTCTTCCAGCTGAACGGCTACACAGTGTGGAGGTGAGGAACTGTCTGTCAATGACTGACAACTGATGCTAATGGCCAGTGGTCATTGTTCTGTAGTCCTTTACACTGTAGTCCTTTACAACCTGTATACAGGTTGCAAATGGCAGATTTGGACTCTGTTGGAGCGAGCAAGCATTTCGTTATACCTTTAATAACATCTGCTAAACATGTGTATGTGACCAATAAAATGTGATTTGATTTTATAAGTGCCTAAATTGGAACGCAGTGGTTGTACAGTAACATGCTATACATGAAGTCAAAGCTCTGGGTCTGCACTTCACAGTGCTGTATGGGCTTTGACTGACAGCTGTTCTGAACTTGAGCACCACAAGCATCAAGAAGTTGCCCCTATCCTTCCTGCTAACTGTGCCAACTTTTGCAAAAAGAATTGCTGTCATTTATTTTCAAAGATGAGAAGTTCAGGATTATAATGGATTCCGCTTTGATGTCAAACAAGCAAGCCAAACATCCGTGAATATGAATGTGCACTTCACATTTCCATATCATAAACCTCATAATGTTTAATGTACAGTTTCAAGATGACATGACTTTATACCCTGGGTTGTTCTGAACATGAATGAGCCTATGTTTGTTGTATTGTGAAGAAAATCTCCTGCGGACCACGCATCTGAATGCACCCATGATTCCGTTCTATGCATATGAATTGCTTAGTGAAAGGCTAACACTACAAGGTTGTATTTTATAATTTAGCTATTCACGTTGGCAATAGAAGAAGCTTTCAAATTAGGCCCACCTGACCCAGATTGCAATTTATAATGGACCGTTTTTGGATTGCGTAAACAACAACACTAATTGTGTGAAGGTGGGGATGCAGAGTTGTGTTCCAAAGAAAATAACTACAAGTGTTTTTGCTCTAGTTCCTCAATGGCACAGCTAGGAGTGCCAAGAAAAGCACCATATAGTTGAAGACTCTTCTTTGAGTCATAAAAGTGCATCGAAATGACGTAGGAACTGTTTACACTTTGGAGAGGTGTGTGGCAACTAAGAAATAACAGTTAGACCTCGCACTCAAACCCTTGTCATTTTTTGGTCTTATGTTGCGCCTACCCCAAAGAATATTCTTATGTTACTGAATGTATCCAGAGTATTTTCAGATTTTGTTGTCAACAAATGCGGCGAAAAGAACAGTAATGCACATGAAATCAACAGTGTAACGTTTGGATTCAGTCCTCACCTTTTAGTCTAATAATTTTCCCATAATCTCCAAACTTTTACTTTTTAATTGATACAATGTTTATGCATATGCTATCCATATTTATTAAATGTAGCCATATCCATATAGTCTAATTCCCACCAGTGTAAGGGGTTAATCATTGTTGTGCATCCTTAACCTAAAACTTACATTAAATATCGAACTGTTATGTGCCTTACTCAAATGTATACAGTAAACCTCTATTAGCCTCAGTGTCCAGACAATCTGTCTTCCTGACCTCTTGACGACATCACTGTGCTGCATCTCTGCACAGGGACAGAAAGGCAGCAGAGATGGACTCACCAGCCATAGCAAACCGTTTTGCCTACACTTTCCTACAGCAGCTCCTCTCATACACAGAGGAGGCCCAAGAATACATGCAGGAGCTGGGTAAGGATGGTAGTCATACATCACCAGGCATCTTTCCTTTTATAAGTGACGTCACTCATCTCTTACAACACATAGCATGTAATTGGATATGTTGTGTTTTTCCTCAGAGCTTATGCAGGCAAGAGGTCAGATGCCAATAGTAGAGGCTCCCCACCAACAGCAGATTGACTTTTTCAGCAAGGTTTGTAAATGTAAAACCACTTTTATTTTCCAGTCCAACAACTGAGATGGGCATGTACTGTAGGTGGATGTGAAAGAACAGTTTCCACTCTGTTGTCCTGCTTGATTTGTCCCTGGCTATTATTCATTTCTTTACAACCACACACTGATATAGGCTAATTCGTTTTGTTGGGTGGTTGCCATGGGCAACTCAGTAACTGAAAGCTATTGTGGCTCCAGGAATTGATACAGCCATTTTCGAAACCCATGTGGGCGTGTCGATTGCCATCAGACCGTTGATTAAGCCTCCCACGCTCCCTGTAAAGAGACAGAAAATAAAAGGGTCTAATTCCCACTGATGGGACCGCTGATTCATGTTGCAGCCAGCCATGTATCTCTGCAGTCTCCACACAGAGATCAATGCTAAGACATAGCAACAAATACAGCACAACAACTGACTTTTCCATAGGAAATAACTCAAAACTGATGCAATGGATAAAAACAGGGTCAATTTACCAAACTACATTGATAAAGTGATATGAATAGTCCATATTGGTGTGCTGACACAAATAAATAGTGTGTTAGGTCTATTGGGTTAGATTAGCCTAAAAACACATCTCCCACAGGTGGCGTTACCCCTACTGGAGCAGTACCTGAAGAACCATCGCCTCTACTTCCTTTCCACCACAGCCAGATCACGAGGCAACGGAGGTCATGCCTCCAATAAGGAGAAGGAGATGGTCACCAGGTATCAGTTATTAACATATTACAATAATAACATGTTAGCAGTATTTAGCTTTTAAGTGTTTTTGTCATAACTGTCTAAGCACTTTAAAAGGGGCATTTAAACCAACTTGGCTTTAAATGTGCCCAGGAACATAGGTGTCCTCTGTCTTCTCTACCTTTTACATTCTCATCATATTTCTATTCCTCTTCTCTCCATCCCTCTCTCTTGTCCTCCCATCTTCAGCCTGTTCTGCAAATTGGGAGCTCTTGTCAGACAAAGGATCTCTCTGTTTGGTAAGGATGGTGTAAAGTTAACATGAAGCTTATTTACTCAAGATCTGTTTACATCTCATGTCTCTGTTCATGTTGTCATATTGCTACTGTTTGCGTTCATCTGCATATACAATAGAACATGATTTGGGAAGGGTGTAACATGACTGAGGAGATGGGCGACACCTGGAGGGGGTGGAGACTAGCACAAAGCAGGTGAAACAGATCAGGGTGCGACAGAGTGATGGTTTTATGTGGAATCATACTGCCCCACAGAACCCTTCCAGCCCTTCAGTGGTTCTTTGCTGTTCAAAAAATGTTTCTTTCCTCATTTAGTGATAATTATAATGTAGGGCCGGTGGCTTATTCAGATATTTTGGGGCATGTCTTTTTGTGCAACAATGAATGAGTGTCATTTCAGTTGATCTAATCTATTGTGTTATGCTATTGCATGTTATACTGTATATAACTATGGCCAGTGATGGTGTCTTGTGAAAGACTCACGTATGGCCTTGTGTAATTTGAGAACTGTTGACTAAGTCAGTAGTACTCAATTCTCTCCTCAGGGACTCCCATCTGTTCCAGAGCTAGCACACCTAATTCAACTTGTTAATACACACACCTATAAACACAACCTGTAACTATTTAATATGGCTATTACAAAAGAATAAAAAACCTTGAATCGCTCAACAAAAATCCTTTGAGATTAAGCAAGGTGCTTTATAGAACCATTCTCCATAAAGGTTATATAAAGAGCCATAAAAATGGATTCTATATAGCCCTAAAAAGGATTGTAAGTAGTGGAATCCTTTTTGGTGCAATTTAGAACCTTTTTTTAATGGTTCTTTATAGAACCTTATGAAATGGTTCTTTGTAGCAGCATACATGTTCCATTTAGAACCTTGAGCATGGTTCTTTATAGAACCTTCAAAAAAGGTTCCATATAGCACCAAAAAGGGTTCCGCTATGGTTACAAGACAAATAAGCCTTATTTGGTACTATATAGAAGCATTTGTTCTTAGTGTGTACAAAGACACATAACCTATCCGTCTCCACACACCTAAGCCCCAGATCCTATTAGCAGTTTATGAGATTGTGATCCCTATGATTTTGATTTCCCCTGTGTGTGTTTCCTCAGGGAGCGAGGCACCTTCCATCGTCAGCTGTCTTCTCATACTGGCCCAGTCTCTGGATGTCAGGTAGATAACACCATCTCACTGTTACCCAGGTTGGCTAAGCTGTTGTCAATCAGGCACTTGATGTTATCTGATCCTCTTACTTCCCCATGGCTAACCAGTCCCCACCAGTCTTCTAGTTAGCTACCTTTTGCCTGGTTAAGAAAGAAGCTTCTTTACTAAATGAAAATCGACAAAATCTTGTTTAAACCAAGATGGCATTGCAGTCAGACGTCCTTTGTTCTCGTCGTGTCCCGTGTTTATATATATATATATATATATACATATATTTACATCTTTCTTCGCATATCTTTTATATATTTTATTTTCTAAAAAACGCAACTTCAAAACACAATCCTGCAACCTGCCTCACCATATATATATATATATATATATATATATATATATATATATATATATATATATATGATATATATATATAGATATATATATATAGATATATATAGATATATATATATATATATATATGTGTGTGTATATATATATATATATATATATATATATATATATATGTGTGTGTATATATATATATATATATGTGTGTGTGTATGTATATATGTATATATGTATATATGTATATATATGTATATATGTATATATGTATATATATGTATATATGTATATATGTATATATTTATATACAGTGCCTTGTGAAAGTATTCGGCCCCCTTGAACTTTGCGACCTTTTGCCACATTTCAGGCTTCAAACATAAAGATATAAAACTGTATTTTTTTGTGAAGGATCAACAACAAGTGGGACACAATCATGAAGTGGAACGACATTTATTGGATATTTCAAACTTTTTTAACAAATCAAAAACTGAAAAATTGGGCGTGCAAAATTATTCAGCCCCTTTACTTTCAGTGCAGCAAACTCTCTCCAGAAGTTCAGTGAGGATCTCTGAATGATCCAATGTTGACCTAAATGACTAATGATGATAAATACAATCCACCTGTGTGTAATCAAGTCTCCGTATAAATGCACCTGCACTGTGATAGTCTCAGAGGTCCGTTAAAAGCGCAGAGAGCATCATGAAGAACAAGGAACACACCAGGCAGGTCCGAGATACTGTTGTGAAGAAGTTTAAAGCCGGATTTGGATACAAAAAGATTTCCAAGCTTTAAACATCCCAAGGAGCACTGTGCAAGCGATAATATTGAAATGGAAGGAGTATCAGACCACTGCAAATCTACCAAGACCTGGCCGTCCCTCCAAACTTTCAGCTCATACAAGGAGAAGACTGATCAGAGATGCAGCCAAGAGGCCCATGATCACTCTGGATGAACTGCAGAGATCTACAGCTGAGGTGGGAGACTCTGTCCATAGGACAACAATCAGTCATATATTGCACAAATCTGGACTTTATGGAAGAGTGGCAAGAGGAAAGCCATTTCTTAAAGATATCCATAAAAAGTGTTGTTTAAAGTTTGCCACAAGCCACCTGGGAGACACACCAAACATGTGGAAGAAGGTGCTCTGGTCAGATGAAACCAAAATTGAACTTTTTGGCAACAATGCAAAACGTTATGTTTGGCGTAAAACAACACAGCTCATCACCCTGAACACACCCTATCCCCACTGTCAAACATGGTGGTGGCAGCATCATGGTTTGGGCCTGCTTTTCTTCAGCAGGGACAGGGAAGATGGTTAAAATTGATGGGAAGATGGATGGAGCCAAATACAGGACCATTCTAGAAGAAAACCTGATGGAGTCTGCAAAAGACCCGAGACTGGGACGGAGATTTGTCTTCCAACAAGACAATGATCCAAAACATAAAGCAAAATCTACAATGGAATGGTTCAAAAATAAACATATCCAGGTGTTAGAATGGCCAAGTCAAAGTCCAGACCTGAATCCAATCGAGAATCTGTGGAAAGAACTGAAAACTGCTGTTCACAAATGCTTTCCATCCAACCTCACTGAGCTCGAGCTGTTTTGCAAGGAGGAATGGGAAAAAATTTCAGTCTCTCGATGTGCAAAACTGATAGACATACCCCAAGCGACTTACAGCTGTAATCGCAGCAAAAGGTGGCGCTACAAAGTATTAACTTAGGGGGGCTGAATAATTTTGCACGCCCAATTTTTCAGTTTTTGATTTGTTAAAAAAGTTTGAAATATCCAATAAATGTCGTTCCACTTCATGATTGTGTCCCACTTGTTGTTGATTCCTCACAAAAAAATACAGTTTTGTATCTTTATGTTTGAAGTCTGAAATGTGGCAAAGGGTCGCAAAGTTCAAGGGGGCCGAATACTTTCGCAAGGCACTGTATATATATATATATATATATATATATATATATATATCGTTTTTTTAATGTATTATTTACCTAAAATCTAACATCCACAAATAGAAGCTAGCCAGTAGCTAGCCAGTTTACTGGCTAACGTTAGTATTCAGCTAACCACGGTTGGTGGTCATCAGCTATCCTTTAGCTCGAAAAGCTATTGCCAGTTTTGTACAACGCGACTCAGACCAGAACATACCGGACCTATTTTTCTCTCCATATCCCTGGATTTCTACCCCTACTGTATTTATTTTGCTCCTTTACACCCCATTATTTCTATCTCTACTTTGCACATTCTTCCACTGCAAATCTACCATTCCAGTGTTTTACTTGCTACATTGTATTTACTTTGCCACCATGGCCTTTTTTTGCCTTTACCTCCCGTATCTCACCTCATTTGCTCACATTGTATATAGACTTATTGTCACGGGTGTCGTCGGATGAAGGATGAGACCAAGGTGCAGCGTACTTTGAGTTCCACTTAATTTATTAACGAAGTGAAACTTTAGAAAAGACAAAACAATAAAGAATAAAATTACCGAACAGCTTCGTTGTGCAAACTACCTGCACAAAAATAAAGACAAGATCCCTCACAGAAGGAGGGTAAAGGGCTGCTTAAGTATGATCCCCAATCAGAGACAACGATAGACAGCTGCTTCTGATTGGGAACCACACTCGGCCAGAAACAAAGAAATAAAGAACATAGAATGCCCACCCAAATCACACCCTACCCAAACCAAAATAGAGACATAAAAAGGCTCTCTGTCAGGGCGTGACACTTATTTTTCTACTGTATTATTGACTGTTGTTTTACTCCATGTCTAACTCTGTTGTTGTATGTGTCGAACTGCTTTGCTTTATCTTGGCCAGGTCGTAATTGTAAATGAGAACTTGTTCTCAACTTGCCTACCTGGTTAAATAAAGGTGAAATAAATAAAAATATCTGTTGGTATCACTGTTGGTGCCAGGGCTGCCTTGTAAGATTGCGATCTCAATGGAACTCACCTGCTTAGATAAAGGACTCAGTTGATAAATGAACAAATAGTGTTGCCAATAGCTAGAGGACTCATGTGTAGTACTCTTTTTTTTAGTGAGCAGGTATATTTGATGAAGAAAAAGACTATAAAAATGCTCTTCATTCATGTTTGCAAATTACACTCTTTGACATTATAAACAGTATATTGCTAATTTAGACCAGATGTTATATATGAGCCAATAATGGCATTCAATTCATTCAATAATATGGGTAACCTCCTTCAGGACTTTGATGAAGACTGCTCCAGAATCAGCAAGGGTCTCGCTACGGTCCTTCTTCGAGGCTGCAGCGGTGGACCTGGAGATGACCGTGGAGAACCTCTCTATGACCCAGAACTGGACCCAGTCCAGAGGGGTGGCCCAGATCCTGGACTACACCAATACCACCCTGCTGCCGACTCTCACCTCCATTTTTGAACACCTCAGCCACAATCAGTATGGAGAGGACCTCTTGGGTACGTGTGGCTCTGTATCCTGGGAGGTAGAATAATATGTGTGGTGTTATTATGAGAGTTTGTCAGTTTGGGGAGGCCATACATAAGAATAATCATTCATCCTCTCAAAGTTGAGTAAGGTATTTATGGTTATTTGTGGGATAAATGGATTTCTTGTGTATTTTCCAGGTTGACGTTTATTGGAATGAGTCTTGTGCTGGAGGGAGAACTGGGTGATTTCTACTACATAGGCCAGCTGGAAAGTCAAAATTGGCATTATTTTAAAAATTAATGAAAACTAAAATGAGCTTTGTGGTCTTCATTTGAGGTTAGGGTTAGGCATTAGGGTTAGCAGTGTGGTGAGGGTAAGGTTTAAAATCAGACTTTGTGGCTGTGCCAGCTAGTGACCAATCTGCAGAGCTGACTCCAGAACAAGATTCATGATGACAAATGCTAATCTGCTGGCTGTATGAGTCACTCTCAAAACCCACAGTATCAATAGTGTAAATACAATCATCCAAATCTATCTGTAATCACAACCGCTTGTCTTCCAACTACGTTGTCCACAAGAGCCCATCTTCCATCATACCGTACATTGTCAATGCCCTCCATGTGTCTGGTAGTGGGTGAGACGCCAGTGAGCAGCTGGATTTAAGACCTCTTAAATCATTCAGAAATGCCCAGCCAGCTTCCATGCCTCATCTCATTAAATCTCAGTCATTTACATGGCGAGGTGGCACATTCTCTCTGCCAGTGATCACGACGGCTATTCACTAATTATTTATTACATTAATCAAATCTCACCCACTGTGAGCCCTCGCTGTCTCTACATATCAACTTCCCTCTAGCCTTCACACTGTAGCTACTAGCCAACACTCAGGAAGTTGTCTGGAAATCTTAAGCTTCAGAGGACGAATCTCAGCGAGTCTCACCTTCTCCTTTACAGTGGACAGTGTCCAGGTGTCCTGTTATAAGATCCTCAACAGCCTCCACTCACTTGGCATCAGCAAAAGTTTCTACGTGGAGGGGTACTTTTTGTCATTTAGCTTTGTGTGATGTAGCATTCCAATATATGACAGTTAATGTATATGTTTGTAAATGCTCCAGATGAATACAGTCGTAAAGTATGCACGACGTTGTACACATCAATATTCCTCTCTCTCAGTGGCTTAATATGGCTGTGTTGTCATGCACATGGTGTATTGTGTGGGAGACAGAGCTGTCAGCAATCTGTGCGTGGGTTTGTAGGCAGAGGCCGTCAGCAGGAGCGTGTCTGGCAGCGCTGTCAGGGGCTTTCCCTGTATGTTTCCTGGAGCCAGCTCTGAATGAGGACAACCCGTACTCCATCTACAACACCATGAGCCCCAGAGAGCGAGAGGGTAACCATACACACACCTACTACTCTGTTTAGTTACACTTTTAGAGAAAAAGTTGCTATCTAGAACCTAAAAGGGTTATTTGGCTGTCCCCGTAGGGGAACCCTTTGAAGAAACCGTTTTGGTTCCAGGTAGAAGAACTCTTGGGTTTCTTGTAGAGCCCTTTCCACAAATAACCTTTTTTTCCTTGGAGTGAAGCTGAGGTGTTTGAATCTGTCCCTTCTCCTTTGTTTCAGATGTGGGAGTTCCGGATGAGGTGGAGGAGGTGTGTCCTCTCTTGCCATCTCTGCAGCAGCTCCTGGGGGAGGTGGAGGAGCTGGCAGGGGCAGGCTCAGGGGCACGCCAAGCCCAGTACAGCCATGTTACTGAGATCACCCTACCCTTGCTCTGCAGCTATGTGTCCCGTTGGTGGCAGCACGGTCCCGAGGGCCAGCTGGAGAGCCCAGTCTGCACCTCACTCACCTCCCAGCATGCAAGCACACTGCTGGGCAACATCCTCCGCATCATCCACAACCACCTGGGAACAGGCCAGGGAGACTGGATGAAGCGCCTGGCAGGTAGTCCTATACTGCTCTCTTTTCCATCTGCATCTTCTGTCCACCCTAAGGATGATATAGTAGTTGTCATCACAGACCTGCACAGGATCCAGTTGTCTTCAGTCCATATGTTTGCCTCATAGCCTCAATCACTCACTATTACTCATTGTTTGTGGCACCATGAAACAGTGTCGTGTCTTTGGCTATGCCGGATTAAGTGATATGACATGCTATTCTATAAAATAATTTCTCCGTAATTAAAATCACCTGATTGAGCTAATCATGTAAATGTAATTAACTAGAGAGTCGGGCACCACAAAATAATATTTATAAAGATGTTATCTTCTGAATAAACTCTTAAAGACCTAGTAATATTTTACATCAATAGCAGTCAATATCAATCGTCATCTTAATTCAGTCTCATCTGAAAGTTGTAAATTCTTGCACGAACCCTGGCTAACAATTTGAATCAACAATACAATGTTTGTTTACTTATTTATTTATTAAATGCCTAACTAATCACACAGAATTACACATACACATAATTAAATCATAACTTGATTACAAATTACCTCATAAAGGAAAACGTCCCTAGCGGGCGAAACAGATAGGACAGTTTGTTACACAAAAGAAAAGGGCTGGGTTTGAGTGAAAGAGCGGGAAGACTGAGGAACAAAGGGTAGAAGCTGTGCTATCGTAAATACAGTATCTTATGCATTCTAAATTACCGCCCATTTGGAAAAGGAAAATGCAATAAATATTTACTCTGAGCTGCGCTTCGGTAGGTTGGTGGTAGATGGAAGGCCGTGTTGCCCAACCAAGTCTTTTGAAGAATGTCTCTGGTTGTCAATTGGATACGTTGTAGTAATGTCGTTGTGTGGTAGACGCGATACTCTGTCTGTTCCTTCCTAACCTGCTGGGAACGTCAGAACCTGCGTTTGCAGCTGCTGTTGCTAACTCAACGGCTAGGAGGTATCACTTCTGTAGTGAATAAGACTTCAAAGTTCATACCATTCGCAACCAAAGCTCACGCTGATGTTGGCTTCATTCTGTAGTTATTATCAGAACCATTCTGACATCGGACCGTCGTCCTCACGTCCTCGGAACAGGAGGTTATATTGTTGTCAAGTGCTTATATAGGAATGGAGAGGAGGGCGTGTTTGAAAAGTTTTATAGCCCATGTCCCTTCACAGGGGCTGGCCACTGATTGAGCAGAGCCCTATCTTATGAAAACCCAAATCTCACATTTTAGAAGCTAAAATCACATTTCATCCCATCACATAATTTCATATTCAAACATTTTTATATTTAACAACAATTCCATGTGAATCCGATAACTCTGATGTGTAGACTTTCCACTGTAGAGTTTGTCATCTTATCATTGATGAGAATGTCTCAGATGACAACCGAACTGACATCATATTCATTAAGTACCACCGCATATGTTCCATTGGTTGGATTACCAGAACATAGTTCATTTCCCCCCACCTTCTGATGTTCCCAGAATCTCTATGTTAACCAAGGGTTTTGCAAATGTAACCTCAGTAGGGTAGAGAGAGGAAAAAGGGGGAAAGAGGTATTTATGACTGTCATAAACCTTCCCCCTAGACCAACGTCATGACAACAGTGTTAATTTAGACACATTCAGGCCTAATTTCCCAGTTGTTTCATCTAGACATTCCTTCCACTCATGTCATGATTGTATCAATCAGTTCTCTCATTCTAAAGCACTAATTGTCAGTCTCTCTGAATACAAGCATCTGCTGAATGACTAAATTAATTAGACTAAATTAATCCTTCCTTTCAGTTTTCTCTCAGCCAATCATCTGCCAGGCCCACCCACAGTTGCTGAGGAGCCACTTCCTGCCTCTGATGGAGAAACTGAAGAAGAGGGCAGAATCGGTGCTTCAGGAGGAGGAGCAGATAAAGGCTGAGGGGAGGGCCGATGCGTCTGAGGCGGAGCTACAGATTCAGGAGAAATTCATTGTGCTGGTGCGAGACCTCTACGCCTTTTACCCTGTCCTCATCCCATTTGTGGACTACAATAGGTAAGGCATCCTGCCCAGGGGATGGGGATATGGGAGGTAAAATTATAATGTTCACTGATCATTATTTAATACATAACAAACCAGTAATATACCAGTCATATATCAACAGTCAAGGTTATATTTTGACAACATGGAAAGTGGTGTTTTCTTATAAAAATGTTTATCTGAGATTCTGACAATATTATACTGAACAAAAATATAAACACAACATGCAACAATTTCAAAGATTTTACTGAGTTACAGTTCATGTAAGGAAATCAGTCAGTTAAAATAAATGAATTATGCCCTAATATATGGATTTCACATGACTGGAATACAGATATGCATCTACTGGTCACAGATACCTTAAAAAACAGGTAGGGGTATAGATCAGAAAACCAGTCAGTATGTGGTGTGACCACTATTTGCCACATCCTCTTCAATGGCTGTGCAAAGTTACAGGAACTCGAACACGCCGTCGTACACTTTGATCCAGAGCATCCCAAACATGCTCAATGGGTGACATGTCTGGTGAGTATGCAGGCCATGGAAGAACTGGGATATTTTCAGATTCCAGGAATTGTGTACAAATCCTTGTGATATGGGGCTGTGAATTATGCTGAAACATGAGGTGATGGCGGCGGATGAATGGCACAACAATGGGCCTCAGGATCGCGCCACAGTATCTCTGTGCATTCAAATTGCCATTGATAAAATGCAATTGTGTTTGTTGTCCGTAGCTTATGCCTGCACATACCATAACTCTAACGCCACCATGAGGTACTCTGTTCACATCGACTTATGGTATAGAAATTAACATTAGATTCTCCGGCAACAGCTCTGGTGGACATTCCTGCATTCAGCATGCCAGTTGCACGCTCCCTCAAAACTTGAGACATATGTGGCATTATGCTGTGTGACAAAGCTTCACATTTTAGAGTGTCATTTTATTGTCCCCGGCACAAGTTGCACTTGTGTAATGATTTATGCTGTTTAATCAGCTTCTTGATATGCTACACTTGTCAGGTGGATGGATTACCTTGGCAAATAAGAAATGCTCACTAACAGGGATGTAAACAAATTTGTTTACAAAACTTGAGAGAAATAAGCTTTTTGTGCATACGGAAAATTTCTCTGATCTTTTATTTCAGCTCATGAAACATGGGACCAACACTTTACATGTTGTGTTTTTTGTTCAGTGTAGAATGTGTTAATGCATTTTGTTTACAGCTCTCACATATTGTTGTTTCAGAGCAAGTTGGCTACGGGAACCGAACCATGAGGCTGAGAAGATGTTCGGCATGGTGGCAGAGATCTTCATATTCTGGGCCAAGTCTCACGTGTGTGAAATAACAAAGATTTGGATGTTGCCTCGCATCTTAATGATGTTCTCACTTGTAACCTGTCTGATTTGCTATTGCAGAACTTCAAATGGGAGGAACAGAACTATGTGGTCCAGAATGAGATCAACAACATGGCTTTCTTGGTCAATAATAACAATCACAGAATGTCCAAGGTGAGAACCTTACAGATTTGTTTCTTAACTACCACAAACAGCACTGGGTGTCCATTATGTGTGCTTTGTGGTTGCGTAAAACATATGAATAAATCATTTACATTCTAACCATGCAAAGTGAATGATTGAAGTATAAGTCAACTATGTATTTCTATTCATGGTTTTTAATGAGCAGGTGTCAGACCAGGAGAGGAGGAAGATGAAGCGGAAAGGGGATCGCTACTCCACACAAACCTCTCTCATCGTAGCCTCCCTGAAGAGATTGCTTCCTGTGGGACTGAGTGTGTGTTCCCCAGCAGAACGCAGCCTTATCACACTGGCCAAGAGCCGCTTCACTCAGGTATGGAATTTGGTATTTTATTAGGATCCCCAATAGCTGTTGCAAAAGCAGCAGCTACTCTTCCTGGGGTCCACACAAAACATAATACAGAATGACATAATACAGGACATCAATAGACAAGAACCCCTCAAAGACAGAACTGCATTAAAAAAATGTAAAAGGCACACGTAGCCTACATATCAATCCTTTGTTTAATGCCAGTGACAGGTCATTGGTAAAAATAGAAAAAAGAGCTGCCCTGTGCTACACCACACTTTATATGTTTGACATTAGAGAAGCTTCTATTAAAGAAAACCCTTTGTTCTATTAGATAGATAGCACTGAATCCACGATATGGCAGAGGTTGAAAAGCCATAACACATATGTTTTTTTTTCAACAGCATGTTATGGTCAATAATAACCTGTTGTTGAAAAAACGTATGTGTTATGGCTTTTCAACCTCTGCCGTATTGTGGATTCAGAGCTATGTGGAGTACTAAACACACACCATCTTTCACTGCACAGTGAACTACAATTATTTATTTATTTTGTTTCACCTTTATTTATACAGGTAAGTCAGTTAAGAACAAATTCCTATTTACAATGATGACCTGTCAGGGACCGAGTGCAGCACGTAAATGACATGTCTATACCTGGTACTGCTCAAAGATGTTTTGTCACTGTATGTCATGTAACTGCAATGTGCAAACCCCATGTTTTGTGTCTCCAATCTGCTATCGTTAATAATGACAGCTCACTGCTTTTCACAGAAGGACACAGAAGACGAGATTCGAGAGAGCATTCATAATGGCCTGCTATGTCTTCAGAGCAAAGTAATTGCAGTCATAGTACCTCTGATTTAAACCCCAATAGTTTTCCTTGTCGTACTCATAGCACACAGGAACCATAGGTCCAAACTATGTATTAACTTGCCCGCATCTTATGTAGCTATTACAACAATGCTTATTTTGCCACTTCAATTATCATATGACATAAATGAACTGAATACATCCATGTATAAAACACACATGATCAGCTCCAGTAATCTAACCCCACTAACTAGAACTGCCAATGATGTCTTTTGAGCATCATGTGAATTGAAAATTGTAATATCTCTGCCATTTTTCAAGTCATGCCCCCCTGTCCTTGACTTTTCCTAAACAGTCTATTTAACACACTGATGTTGTCCTGCGGGGGGCAGCGGATGGGGCCTTCCTGGGGCATACATTAACACTTCATTATAATTACATTTATAAAACATTTTTGCAGTGGAGCTGTTAAATGCATATATGGGAAACACTGAATGTGTATGTGCCAAGTCCCAGGGACGCTTGTGCTAACAGTCTGCTCTCTGTGTTGTACCAGCGGGAGGCCCCAGGGGCTCGGTGGCAGGATGTCCTGTTCAGGGACTTCCCAGGCCCCAAACGGGACACCTCGGACCCTCTGAGGACAGTAGAAAGGGTCCTGGACATTGCTTGTGTGCTTTACCACCTGGACCAGGTGGGCTTAGCGAATGCTGCTCTCTTACCCTATGATATGCTAATAGTAGAGCTTTTAGTAAAGCCTTGAATCACAGAAGTTAGCTACTCTCTGGCTCCCAAAGCTATTTAGACTTGGCTAAATACCTTTTAAAAAGTAGCTAAAAATGCAATTTGATTGTTATCTGAACATTTGCCTTTGTCTATAGGTAGAGCATCCCCAGAGGAAGAAGGCAGTGTGGCACAAGGTGTTATCCAAACAGAGGAAGAGAGCTGTGGTGGCCTGCCTTAGAATGGCTCCTCTCTACAACCTACCCAGGTATCGTAGAAACCTCAGCTAGTGGATGAGTGGTGTCAGATTTAATAGAAAAGACATGGGCACAGTTTAATTTACCAATAGACCACAGTAAACAGTGGTTCATTTGGTAAGTACAGTGAGAATATGAAATGGCAGAGCAGGATATTGAAGTGTGTTGGTGATTGGGATGCACTGTAAAACCCAGAGATGACCCACTGGGCACAAACGGTTGGAATCAGCATTGTTTCAGCGTAATTTGTCAATGTATTGTGACGTGGAAACTATGCGTAAAATGCATTTGATTTGAAAAAAGTAATCAACCCTCAACTGTTGTTTTGATGATGAAATTTCAACCACAAGATTGTCATCCTGGTAACCAAATTTCAATATAGACAAACCCTTTAGAAAATATGTCAGATCTTCAATGTTATATCCACTATCAGAAAACATTTTTTGGGCTGGACAGTACACCTACTGGATAATATATTTTACAGCTACCTTTTGTTCCCCCGTCCAGGGTTTTAACCAAGTCCAGTTTAGCTATGATGTTTGTCACTGGCTATTACCAATGTGCTATCGCGAGAATGATTGTAAAGAGATCTCCACTTAAAAACTAAATAGATTCATTGTTGTTATCAAAGTCATTCCAAAGAGTAGATTTAGCAGAGACAATCAAATGTGACCAGACTTTATCACTCAAATATCATCAATGATGCTATTTATGCCTACAGTATATAGCATCTGCAAAGTAATCAACAGCTATTGTTTCAATTCAACCCATAATTCAACTAAAAATAGACAATATAATATGCCTAGTGTTTCAAGCTCTGGTTGATTTCAAATGGAATGATATTTTGTGATATTGAATTGTGTTTGGTTGTCAACGCAACCAAATATCAACATTTGAAGTAGATGTACAGTATATTCTGCTTGGATAGTTCCATCTGTGCCACTGACTTAGACTGGCTTTAAATTCAGTTTGTCTGCAAATTAATAATTGATATGTTGGATTCACATCTCCATCTCAACCAGAAATCTAAACTAAACAATAGGACTAAATCAAACATAATTTAAAATGTGTTTAAGGTTTGATTTGATTTAGTCCTATTCTTGATGTGATTCCAGCATATCAATTATTACAAGTAATATTCAATTGTAATGATGAAAAGTGATATTGAATTGTGTTTGGTTGACAATGCAACCAAATATCAACATTAAAAGAGATGTACAGTGAGGAGAACAAGTATTTGATACACTGCCGATTTTGCAGGTTTTCCTACAAAGCATGTAGAGGTCTGTCATTTTTATCATAGGTACACTTCAACTGTGAGAGACTGAATCTAAAACAAAAACCCAGAAAATCACATTGTATGATTTTTAAGTAATTAATTTGCATTTTATTGCATGTTTATTGCAAGTATTTGATCACCTACCAACCAGTAAGAATTCCGGCTAGGGAAAGACATTTGGGTGACAACTAAACCAAAAATCTGACGTTGTTTTCCACTGGAATTTTGTTGTGCTTTAAGATGGTTGATAGCATAGTGATAACACATTATAAATTCAACAACATTTTGGCTGTCTTCTTGAGTGGGTGAATATAGGTTGTAATCTCATTGATCAACCAAATATTACCCAATTATCCATGTTGAAATGGCGTGGTGTTCTCAGTGGGAAGTCCATATAATCATACCCCTGTCAGGCAGGTTATATGAACACAGCAATGTTAGCATAGTAAAAGGCTTGTGGGTTTGTACAGTGATATAACTTCTAGATTTACATACAAGATTAACATATAAACTAGCAGCCCCAAGACAATTCTCTACCATCTGTCCAATGTAAAAGGAGCCTGAGTTAGATTAAATAAGAAGCCTTGAACTCATGATTCTAATCACAACTCATTCCTATACACTATTCCTTCCTGTGTCTCGATTCTCCCTCTCTCCCCTGCTTCACTTACCTCCTCTATAGGCACCGGGCTGTCAACCTCTTTCTACAGGGCTATGACAAGTCCTGGATATATGCTGAGGATCACTCCTTTGAAGAAAAGTTGGTTGACGATTTGGCTGTAAGTGTCAGTGTGAGCATTCTCAACCGGCAACAGTGTGAAAGTTTAATTCAACTCATTACTTCATCTTTGTACGACTCTTTCACGAGGTCCTATTATAGCTATCCATTCATTCATGTTATCAGTTTTCTGGTGTTTCATTACTACTTAATTCATTGTTTGAATGGACACATTTGCCATTGAGTTTTACCTAGTGATTATTTGTGAGGGCTCTATTATTTGGGTTGTCACCCTTACGTAAAAAAACACGTGATTTTCAACATCTGAAATCATACAGTTTTTCTGTGAGGGCATTGTTACTCTGGGTTCAATTAGAACTTTGTTTCTCTCCATGGAAGTAGGATTGGGGGAAATAACATGGCAAAGCTCAATTCCCAGACACTTCCGGCACTCAGTGGGCTTAACAACTAAATAGAGTGCTAAAAAGGGTGCTAACCCTATCAGTCCCAAAACCACTGCAAAAATCTGCTATTCATTTATCTGACTTTCATTTATCTGCATGTCCAGCCCTTATATTTAGCCTCACAATAAAGTGTTTTACCATTTTATTTTCAGGACAACCAGAGCACAAAACAATTTGACATTAACAGTTGCATTCATAAGTTTAAAGGTCCACCAAAGCAAAAAGCTAATAAAAAATGAATTTATATTAATGCTGTAAGTACAGACATGGTTTACTCAGTGGGAAATTAATATCCAACTAGTCAGAGATAACTGTTTGGCGTTTGTGATAGCAACTACAGTGCCTTCAGAAAGTATTCATACCCCTTGACTTATTCCACATTTTGATGTGTTACAGCCAGAATTCAAATTGGATTAAATAAAACATTCTCACACACAATACCCCATATTGACAAAATGGTTATTGTTCTGCTGAAAGGTGAATTTGTATCCCAGTGTCTGTTGGAAAGCAGACTTAACCAGGTAATCTAGGATTTATTCCATTTATTTTTATCCATATAAACTCCCTAGGCCTTACTGATGACAAGCATACCCATAACATGATTCACCATGCTAGAAAATATGAAGAGTGGTACTGTACTCAGTGAGGTGTTGTGTTGGATTTGTCCCAAACACAATGCTTTGTATTCAGTATATAAAGTTAATTTCTTTCCCACAATTCTGTAACCATTTAAAGTCATTGGCCTCATGGTGAAATCCCTAAGTTTCCTTCCTCTCTGGCAACTGAGTTAGGAAGGACGCCTCTATCTTTGTAGTGACTGGGTGTATTGACACACCATCCAAAGTGTAATTAATAACTTCATGCTCAAAGAGATATTCAATGTCAGTTTTTTTACCCATCTACCAATAGATTCCCTTCTTTGCGAGGCATTGGAAAAACTCCCTGGTCTTTGTGGTTGAATCTGTGTTTGAAATGCACTGCTCAACTGAGGGGCCTTACAGATAATTGTATGTGTGGCGTACAGAAATTAGGCAGTCATTCAAAAATCATGTTATACACTATTGCTCAGAGTGAGTCCATGCAACTTATTATATGACTTGTTAAACTCATTTTACTCCTTCACTTATTTAGGCTTGCCATAACAAAGGGGATGAATACTTATTGACTCAAGACATTTCAGCTATTAATTTTTTATTAATTTATAAACATTTCTAAAAACATAATTTCACTTTGACATTATGGGGTATTGTGTGTAGTTGTCCAAAATCACAATTTAATACATTTTAAATTCAGGCTCTAATACAATAAAATGTGCAATTAGTCAAGTGGTCTGAATACTTTCTGAAGGCACTGTATGTGAGCTTATTACAGTATTATAGACACTATGTCCTGGGATTTCCTTTTATCTTCTATGCAGAGGAACCCCTTACCTTCTAACTCTTGTGTAGCTTGTGCCATAGAGCAAAACATACATGTGCATGTTTTTGAGAGTCTCAGCTTTTCAAAGCTAAAGTAGCTTTTAATAGTTTGTAGCTCAAACCATTTGGACTCTACAGACGTTTTTGTCAAGGGATCATCCCTTGTCTCACGAACACCGCTCTACGTTCCCGTCAATCACACACACTAATGATTGTTACCAATGTATACAGAATCTGGTACAACCCAGAAGTCTGTATCTCAAGCACACTATGTACAAAAGCGGATAGAAGTCCTAAATCATGCCAGCGTTACGGTGGAACTCATTGGCTTAAGGGATGGGTGACTGAATTGATGTATATGACATTGGGTCTGAGGGGGGGGGGGTCAGGCATGGGCGCCTATACTGTAGCTAGACGGTCAGTGTGACGCACATGTACAGAGTGGGTGTTGAGCCAAAAGGCTCCTTAACAGCTTCTACCTCAAAGCCATGAGACTGCTGAACAATTAATCAAATGGCCACCCGGACTATTTGCATTGACACCCTCCCCTTTGTTTTTACACTGCTGTTTATTATCTACGCATAGCCACTTTACTGCTACCTACATGTACAAATTACCTCGACAAACCTGTACCCCCCGCACATTGACTCGGTACCCCCTGAATATAGCCTCATTATTGATATTTTAGTGTTACTTATTTATTTTATAATTTTTTACTTTAGTTTATTTAGTAAATATTTTCTTAACTCTATTTTCTTAAAACTGCATTGTTGGTTAAGGGCTTGTAAGTAAGCATTTCACAGTAAGGTCTACACCTGTTGTATTCGGCGCATGTGACAAATAAAATTATATTTGATTAGTGGTGTGTTTACGTTGCAGAGAGCTGGAAAGCAGGAGTGTTCTGAGAGAGAGGAGGAAGGGGATGGAGAGGACGATGACAAACAGATTGATCCGCTCCTGCAGCTCATCACACTGTTCAGTCGGAGTGCTCTGACCGAGAGGAGGTGTGTGTGTGTGTGTGTGTGTGTGTGTGTGTGTGTGTGTGTGTGTGTGTGTGTGTGTGTGTGTGTGTGTGTGTGTGTGTGTGTGTGTGTGTGTGTGTGTGTGTGTGTGTGTGTGTGTGTGTGTGTGTGTACTCCAGTGTTATTCCTGTATTAAGGATGATCAGAGGTAAAACATCAGAATATTGGGCCTCCCAAGTGGGGCAGCAGTCTAAGTGAATGAAGCATCACTACAGACACGGGTTCGATCCCAGGCTGTGTCACAACTGGCCGTGACTGGGAGTCCCATAGGGCGGCGCACAATTGGCCCAGTGTCGTCCGTGTTAGGGGAGATTTTTGCTGGGGGGGCTTTACTTGGCTCATCAAGCTCTAGCGACTCCTTGTTGCGGGCCAGGCACCTGAGGGTGTGTTTCCTCCGACACATTGGTGCGGCTGGCTTCTGGGTTAAGCAAGCTGGTATTAAGAAGCTCGGTTTTGTGTGTCATGTTTCGGAGGACGCATGACTTGACCTTCGCCTCTCCTGAGCCCGTTGGAGAGTTGCAGCGATGAGGAAAGATCTTAATTGGATCGCAATTGGATATCACAAAATTGGGGAGAAAAAGGGAGTAAATAAAAAACAAACATCAGATTATTAAACTTCCTAATTTTATTGAATTAGAAACATTTGCCTTATCCATTTTTTATTCGAAGCAATATAGTTTAGTTTTATCGGCTGTGCAATGAGTCATTATCTTTTCCTATCCTCAGTTGCAAAGGAAAGTTAATTGAAATGTTTATTCAAATTCTAAAGCAATTAGCCTTGCCTGCGCTGACATTTCTCTGCCACTTCCCATGTCCACAGTAAGCTTGGCGATGACAGTCTTTACATGTCCTATGCTGCCATAATGGCAAAGGTAAGACAGAGAATACAGTAGCAGTGTGTATTTCTATACTTGGGAATGTTCTTATTCATCACTGTTCATCTGAGATTCTCAACTTCTGCTCAATCCATCTTTCTGGCCAATCAAATCTCCCCAGAGTTGCTGTGGTGAAGAGGATGAGGAGGTGAAAAGCTTTGAAGTAAGTGACTCAATTCCGCCTTTCAATACAATCTCATGATGGAAATACAATCTCATTATGGAAAGATAGACACTTGTAAAATAAATACACTACAGAGGAAGATAAGGTGAAAAGCTTTGAAGTAAGTGACTCATTTCTCTCCTGTGTAGTATGTTTTTTTATATTTCATTAATTTTGATCATTTTAATCATGAGATTGTATTGGTTTATTAATGAGTTGATAATTCGTTTATTGAGTGGTCTGTTGCTTTGTTTGCAAATTGATTATTCAGTCCAATATTGATTAACTGACTGACATCAGATTGATTTGATTATTTTGTTGATGGATCTATGGATTATCAGGAGAAGGAGATGGAGAAACAGAAGTTATTGTATCAGCAGGCCAGGCTGCATGACCGTGGAGCTGCTCAGATGGTCCTCCAGACTATCAGTGCTAGTAAAGGTAACCAGAGTACCAACTGTTTTTGAATGTGGCTTTGTAGATATCACTAAAGTATTCAAAGTTACCTACAATCCAAAATACAGTAATGTTTAAAGATTGAAAGTCAATTGAAAAATGGCTTGTGATTGTTGCAATTTGTGGCATTGAGTTGATGTAATTATTTATTTCACAAAGGTGACATGGGGTCCATGGTGGCCTCCACTCTGAAGCTTGGTATTTCTATTCTGAATGGAGGAAATACCACTGTTCAGCAGGTACGGTTAGTCTTTGATAACATAATTAGTTACCGATTTTAGCTACAGATCAGGACACTTTGTTCTGAATGCTGGTTCAGGTAAACACTGCTCAGGTTAAGAATAAACTATATTTGTTACTGTTCCACACTTTCTCCAAGCATTTTTTTTCACTCTATATAAATGTAGGATCTTAATTTGAGCCAGTTTGCAACAGCAGGAAAATAATCCTGCAGCAATAAGAAATGTGAATTATTATGTGGATTATAATGAATGGCCATTTTTCTAGGGGTTGATACATTTTTCGTAAGGGAAAATCTAGTCTGAAATTTCTCAATGGAAATTACAAACTTCAGAAACCCAAATACACTACAAGTTTTACATTTCCAGCATTGCAGGACAGTTATCCTGCAACAGGGTGATCAAATTAAGATCCTGCATCTGTACTGCAAGTTACATGGCTGTTACATACAACATCATGATGATATTCTCAACAAGAGGAATATCCTTTTCTCTTAGTCATGCAATATTGTCTCATCCTATATTCAGCTAATTGTTTGATGTTTTGTTTCACAGAAAATGTTGGATTACCTGAAAGAGAAGAGGGATGTGGGTTTCTTCCAGAGTGTGGCAGGACTCATGCAGTCTTGTAGGTGGGTACATATGGGGCCGGCTCCAGGCATAAGTGACCTAAGCTGATGAAGTCTAAAGTTTACACACAGTTAGGTTGGAGTCATTAAAACTAATTTTTCAACCACTCCACAAATTTCTTGTCAACAAACTATAGTTTTGGCAAGTCGGTTAGGACATCTACTTTGTGCATGACACAAATACTTTTTCCAACAATTGTTTACAGACAGATTATTTCACTTATAATTCACTGTATCACAGTTCCAGTGGGTCAGAAGTTTACATGCACTAAGTTGGCTGTGCCTTTAAACAGCTTGGAAAATTCCAGGAAATTATGTCATGGCTTTAGAAGCTTTAGGCTGATTGACATCATTTGAGGTGTACCTGTGGATGTATTTCAAGGCCTACCTTCAAACTCAGTGCCTCTTTGCTTGACATAATGGGAAAATCAAAAGAAATCAGCCAAGACATCAGAAAAAAATGGTAAATGGTTCATCCTTGGGAGCAATTTCCAAACTCCTGAAGGTACCACGTTCATCTGTACAAACAAGAGTATGCAAGTATAAACACCATGGGACCACGAAGCCATCATACTGTCCAGGAAGGAGACGCGTTCTGTCTCCTAGAGATGAACGTACTTTGGTGCGAAAAGTGCAAATCAAGAACAACAGCAAAGGACCTCGTAAGATGCTGGAGGAAACGGGTACAAAAGTATCTATATCCACAGTAAAACGAGTCCTATATCGACATAGCCTGAAAGGCCGCTCAGCAAGGAAGAAGCCACTGCTCCAAAACCACCATAAAAAAGCCAGGCTACGGTTTGCAACTGCACATGGGGACAAAGATCGTACTTTTTGGAAAACCTTCCCCTGGTCTGATGAAACAAAAATAGAACTGTTTGGCCATAATGACCATTGTTATGTTTGAAGGAAAAAGGGGGAGGCTTGAAAGCCAAAGAACACCATTCCAACCGTGAAGCACGGGGGTGGCAGCATCATGTTGTGGTGGTGCTTTGCTGCAGGAGGGACCGGTGCACTTCACAATACAGATGGCATCATGAGATTGGGAAATGATGTGGATATATTGAAGCAACATCTCAAGACATCAGTCAGGAAGCTTGATCGCAAATGGGTCTTCCAAATGGACAATGACCCCAAGCATACTTCCAAAGTTGTGGCAAAATGGCTTAAGGACAACAAATTCAAGGTTTTGGAATGGCCATCACAAAGCCCTGACCTCAATCCTATAGAAAATTTGTGTGCAGAACTGAAAATGTGTGTGCGAGCAAGGAGGCCTGACTCAGTTACACCAGCTCTGTCAGGAGGAATGAGTCAGAATTCACCCAACTTATTGTGGGAAGCTTGTGGAAGGCTACCTGAAACATTTGACCCAAGTTAAACAATTCAAAGGCAATGCTACCAAATACTAATTGAGTGTATGTAAACTTCTGACCCACTGGGAATGTGGTGAATGACAAAAAAGCTGAAATAAATCATTCTCTCCTATTATTCTGACATTTCACATTCTTAAAATCAAGTGGTGATCCTAACTGACCTAAGACAAGGAATTTTTACTAGGATTAAATGTCAGGAATTGTGAAAACTGCGTTTAAATGTATTTGGCTAAGGTGTATGTAAACTTCCGACTTCAACTGTATATACTACTGGTCAAAAGTTTTAGAACGCCTACTCATTCAAGAGTTTTTGTTGTTTTTACTATTTTCTATGTTGTAGAATAATAGTGAAGACATCAAAACTATGAAATAACACATGGAATAATGTAGTAACCAAAAAAGTGTTAAACAAATAAAACATATATTTTATATTTTATATTCTTCAAATAGCCACCCTTTGCCTTGATGAAAGCTTTGTACACTCTTGGCATTCTGTCATCCAGCTTCATGAGGTAGGCACCTGGAATGCATTTCAATTAACAGGCTTGCTTTCTTAAAAGTTAATTTGTGACATTTCTTTACTTCTTGATGCGTTTGAGCCAATCAGTTGTATTGTGACAAGTCTATATTATGGTAAGAACAGCTCAAATATGCAAAGAGAAACGACAGTCCATCATTACTTTAAGACATGAAGGTCAGTCAATACGGAACATTTCAAGAGCTTTGAATGTTTCTTCAAGTTCAGTCACAAAAACCATCAAGCACAATAATGATTTTGGCTCTCATGAGGACCGCCACAGGAATGGAAGACCCAGAGTTACCTCTGCTGCAGAGTATAAGTTCATTAGAGTTACCAGCCTCAGAAATTGCAGCCCAAAGAAATGCTTCACAGTGTTCAAGTAACAGACACATCTCAACATCCTCTGTTGAGAGGAGAGCCTTCATGACGGAATTGCTGCAAAGAAACCAATACTAAAGGACACCAATAAGAGGAAGAGACTTGCTTGGGCCAAGAAACACGAGCAATGCACATTAATCAAATCAAATTTTATTTGTCACATGCGTTGAATACAGTGAAATGCTTACTTGCAAGCCCTTTACCAACAATGCAGTTTTAAGAAAATACAAAACAAATTGTGAGATAAGAATAACAAATAATTAAAGAGCAGCAGTAAATAACAATAGCGGGGCTATATACAGGGGGTACCGGTACATAGTCAATGTCAATGTGCGGTGGCACCAGTGTCGAGGTAATTGAGGTTATATGTACATGTAGGTAGAGTTATTAAAGTGACTGTGCATAGATATTAACAGAGAGTAGCAGCAGCGGGGGGGGGGGGGGGGCAGGCAATGCAAATAGTCTGGGCAGCCATTTGATTAGATGTTCAGGAGTCTTGTGGCTGGAGGGTAGAAGTTGTCTAGAAGCTTTTTGGACCTAGACTTGGCGCGCCGGTACCGCTTGCCGTGTGATAGCAGAGAGAACAGTCTATGACTAGGGTGGCTGGAGTCTTATACAATATTTAGGGCCTTCCTCTGACACCGCCTGGTATAGAGGTCCTGGATGGCAGGAAGCTTGGCCCAGGTGATGTAGTGGGCCCTCTGTACCCTCTACCCTCTGTAGTGCCTTGCGGTCAGAGGCTAAGCATTTGCCATACCAGACAGTGATGTAACCCGTCAGGGTGCTCTCGATGGTGCAGCTGTAAAACCTTTTGAGGATCTGAGGACCCATGCCAAATATTTTCAGTCTCCTGAGGGGGAATAGGTTTTGTCGTGCCCTCTTCATTATTGTCATGGTGTGCTTGGACCATGTTAGTTTGTTGGGGATGTGGACGCCAAAGAACTTGAAGCTCTCAACCTGCTCCACTACAGCCCCATCGATGAGAATGGGAGCGTGCTCGGCCCTCCTTTTCCTGTAGTCCACAATCATCTCCTTTGTCTTGATCACGTTGAGGGAGAGGTTGTTGTTCTTGCACTACACGGTCAGGTCTCTGACTTCCTCCCTATAGGCTGTCTCATTGTCGGTGATCAGGCCTACCGCTGTTGTGTCATCGGCAAACCTAATGATGGTATTGGAGTCCTGCCTGGACATGCAGTCATGAGTGAACAAGGAGGACAGGAGGGGACTGAGCACGCACCCCTGAGGGGCTCCCGTGTTGAGGATCAGCGTGGAGGATGTGTTGTCACCTACCCTTACCACCTGGGGGTGGCCCGTCAAGAAGTCCAGGATCCGGTGGAAATGTGTCCTTTGGTCTGTCGTCCAAATTGGAGATTTTTGGTTCCATCCGCCGTGTCTTTGTGAGACGCGGTGTGGGTGAATGGATGTAAAAAATAAAATTAAAATCCCTTAAATGTTCTAAAATGTTTAACCGGTATATATACTATATATATATACTACCAGTCAAAGGTTTTAGAACATTCAAAGTTGTTTCTTTATTTTGTTGAAAGGCCCCAGAGTCTGCAACACCACCAAGCAAGGGGCAACACCAAGCAAGCGGTACTATGAAGACCAAGGAGCTCTTCAAACAGTTCAGGGACAGGAGAAGTACAGATCATGGTTGGGTTATAAAAAATATCTGAAACTTTGAACATCCCACAGGCACCATTAAATCCATTATTAAAACATGGAAAGAATATGGCACCACAACAAACCTGCCAAGAGAGGGCCGCCCACCAAAACTCACAGACTAGGAAAGGAGGGCATTAATCAGAGGGGCAACAAAAAGACCAAAGATAACCCTGAAGGAGTTGCAATGCTCCACAGCGGAGATTGGAGTGTCTGCCCATAGGACCACTTTTAGCCATATACTCCACAGAGCTGGGCTTTACAGAAGAGTGGCCAGAAAAAAGCCATTGCTTAAAGAAAAAAATAAGCAAGCACGTTTGGTGTTCACCAAAAGGCATATGGGAGACTCCCCAAACATATAGAAGAAGGTACTCTGGTCAGATGAGACTAAAATTTAGCTT
Organism: Oncorhynchus masou masou; assembly: GCF_036934945.1. Classification (NCBI taxonomy): domain Eukaryota; kingdom Metazoa; phylum Chordata; class Actinopteri; order Salmoniformes; family Salmonidae; genus Oncorhynchus; species Oncorhynchus masou. The sequence continues at coordinate 56,028,290 of NC_088234.1, forward strand.
TTTGGCCATCAAGGAAAGCGCTGTCTGGTTCAAACCCAACACCTCTCATCACACCGAGAATACCATCCCCACAGTGAAGCAGGGTGGTGGCAGCATCTTGCTGCGGGGATGTTTTTCATCGGCAGGGACTGGGAAACTGGTCAGAATTGAAGGAATGATGTCGTTAAATACAGGGAAAATCTTGAGGGACACCTGTTTGTCTTCCAGAGATTTGAGACTGGGACGTATATTCACCTTCCAGCAGGACAATGGCCCTAAGCATACTGCTAATGCAACACTCAAGTGGTTTAAGGGGAAACATTTAAATGTCTTGGAATGGCCTAGTCAATGCCCAGACCTCAATCCAATTGAGAATCTGTGGTATGACTTTTAGATTGCTGTACACCAGCAGAACCCATCCATCTTGAAGGAGCTGGAGCAGTTTTGCCATGAGGAATGGGCAAACGTCCCAGTGGCTAGATGTGCCAAGTTTATAGAGACATACCCCAAGAGACTTGCAGCCGTAATTGCTGCAAAAGGTGACTCTACAAAGTATCTGACTTTGGGGGGTGAATAGTTATGCAGGCTCAAGTCTTCTGTTTTTTTGTCTTATTTCTTGTTTGTTTCACAATAAAAAATATTTTGCATCTTCAAAGTGGTAGGCATGTTGTGTAAATCAAATGATACAAAAATCCATTTTAATTCCAGGTTGTAAGGCAACAAAATAGGAAGTATGCCAAGGTGGGTGAATACTTTCGCAAGCCACTGGAAATATACAGTACCAGTCAAGTGTTCTACATTGTAGAATAATAGTGAAGATATCAAAACTATGAAATAATACATATGGAATCATGTAGTAAACATAAAATGTGTTAAACACATCAACATATATTTTATAATTGAGTCTTCAAATAGCCACCATCTGCCTTGATGACAGCTTTGCACACTCTTGGTATTCTCTCATCCAGCTTTACCTGGAATGCATTTCCAACAGTCTTGAAGGAGTTCCCACATATGCTGAGCATTTGTTGGATGCTTTTCCTTCACTCTGCTGTCCAACTTATCCCAAACCATCTCAATTGGATTGAGGTTGGGTGATTATGGAGGCCAGGTCATCTTATGCAGCTCTCCATCACTCTCCTTCTTGGTCAAATAGCCCTTACACAGCCTGGAGGTGAGTTGGGTCATTGTCCTGTTGAAAGACAAATGATAGTCCCACTAAGCGCAAACCAGATGGGATGGTGTATCGCTGCAGAATGCTGTGGTTGCCATGATTGTTGAGTATTCCTTGAATTCTAAATAAATCGCTGACAATGTCACCAGCAAAGCATCCTCATCGCCATCACATCTCCTACACCATGCTTCACGGTGGGAACCACACATGCAGAAATCATCCATTCACGTACTCTGCATCTCACAATGACACAGAGGTTGAAACCAAAAATCAAACATTTGGACTCCAGACCAAATGAAAGATTTCCACTGGTCCAATGTCCATTGCTCGTGTTTCTTGGATCAACCAAGTCTCTTCTTATTATTGGTGTCCTTTAGTAGTAGTTTCTTTGCAGCTATTCGACCATGAAGTTCTGATTTCACGCAGTCTCCTCTGAACAGTTAATGTTGAGATGGATCTGTTACTTGAACTCTGAAGCATTTATTTGGGCTGAAATTTCCGAGGCTGGTAACTCTAATGAACTTATCCTCTGCTGATTGGCTCAAACAACTGATTTGCTCAAACGCATTAAGGAAAGAATTTCCACAAATTAGCTTTTAAGAAGCCACACCTGTTACTTGAAATGCATTCCAGGTGACTACCTCATGAAGCTGGTTGAGAGAATGCCAAGAGTGTGCAAAGCTGTCATCAAGGCAAAGGGTGGCTACTTTGAAGAACCTCAAACATAAAACATATTTAGATTCGTTTAACACTTTTTGTTGGTTACTACATTATTCCATGTGTTATTTCATAGTTTTGATGTCTTCACTATTGTTCTACAATATAGAAAATAGTAAAAATAAAGATTAACCCTTGAATGAGTAGGTGTGTCCAAACATTTGACTGATACTGTATAAATATCAAAAGTTTTTCTCTTATGTCAGCCAATGACAGTCACTCAATTAGCCATGTCAGCTAACAATTTTTTTATTTGATTGGTTGTTAGTCTTGCCAGCTATCTAAATTTGTAGTAATCAAGGCCGAAATCTGACCGGGCACACAGTGCACATGCCCAGGGGCCCTGACCTCCAGGTGGCCCCCATTTGATTTGGTTAGTCATTCTCATTGAGATATCATATTAACATGGCATAAGTCATAGCGAAATGTGTAGAATTGCAAAAAAAAATGTGAATTGTTTTTAAAAAATTGCATGAAATGTGTTGTAAAATTGCAAAATGTTCTCTCCGCCCCATGGCAAAATGTGTAGAACTGAAGAAAATTAGCATAAAATGTTGGGTGGCCACTGAAATGTTTTGCCGCAAAGTGTGGGACCCACAAAAGGCTATGGCTGGCCCTGTGTACATGGTAACATAATCCTCAATATCATCTGTCACAGAGGCTATACTTGGTGAACATGACAGGACTCACATGCAGGGACTGCTCTCATCCTCTTTACATCTTTTGTTGTCTTTTCTGACTCAGTGTGCTGGATTTGAATGCGTTTGAGAGGCAGAACAAAGCCGAAGGATTAGGGATGGTCATCGAGGAGAGCTCAGGTACATTATGGAAATGAAAAATCCACTGACCGCTAAGATCTGACAGCTGAAGTGAGTTAAGATTGAATGTAAAGGACCTTGGCTCTGATGCGTACTCATGACCTGTCATTCTGTACATATCTATTTTCTTTCTCTCTCGCTCTCTCTCTCTCAGGGGAGAAGGTTATGCCTGACGAGAAGTTGACCTGTGATCTTTTTCGCTTCCTACAGCTCCTCTGTGAAGGACACAACTCAGGTGCTCACCCTTAACCGTTTCAACCACAGTGCACTTCTCTCTGTGTGTTATGGCAGAGGTGTGTTATTGGGCTGTTTACTGATTACGATTGCAAATTGTCCCATAGATTTTCAGAATTATTTGAGAACACAAACAGGAAACAACACGACTGTGAACATCATTATATCCACTGTGGACTACCTTCTCAGAGTGCAGGTTAACAATTTGATCTACGAGACATTATCTGTATGATACATTTTGATTGATTTGGCCTGTAACCTGATTCAATATAATTTACAAGCCTTTTAAATATGTTGGTACTATCATGATTTGAATCTCCTTCCTACTAATATGTCTCCAGGAGTCGATAAGTGATTTCTACTGGTATTACTCTGGGAAGGATGTGATTGACGAACATGGCCAACGTAACTTCTCCAAGGCCATCAATGTGGCCAAACAGGTCTTCAACTCTCTCACAGAGTACATCCAGGTTGGTTGAGCCCTAGGTGCTGATTCATCCCACTGGGCGAACACTGTTGAATCAACATTGTTTTCGACGTCATTTCAAGGAAATTACGTTGAACCAATGTGGAATAGACGTTGAATTGACATCTCTGCCCAGTGGGATGGGTGTCATTTTCTCCACTGAGAGGATGACCCATTTCAAATGGTATTTCATGTATTTAAAGGTTGTGAATGTTGTTATTTGTGTTCTTACAGTATGTGTGTTTGTCTCAGTTCTGGCTATTGACAGTTTACCCAGCTGGGAAGCTAACTGGCTCATTGTATTACTATCTTCTCCAGGGGCCGTGTACTGGTAACCAGCAGAGTCTGGCCCACAGTCGCCTATGGGATGCAGTGGTGGGCTTTCTCCATGTCTTTGCTCACATGCAGATGAAGCTGTCTCAGGTCAGTGTAGTGTAGAACTCAAGAGGTGGAGGACCAGGGTCAGGTAAAGAATGCGTGTAGAGCTTAACAAGCTTTCCCTTTTTCTCAATGGGCCGTTTCTTTGTTTAGGTTTTACACTTAATCAAACTAGTTGTTACATGGTTTGTTTTGGTGTTTTGTCATTTATAGGATTCTAGCCAAATTGAACTTCTGAAAGAATTGATGGATTTGCAAAAGGACATGGTTGTTATGTTGTTGTCCATGTTAGAAGGTAAGATTCAAACTAGTTGAGTTGTTTACATGGTGAATATATTTGTGAATTGCAATAGACAAAGCTAAACTTGTGAACTCATCTCACTTTCTTCTCTAGGTAATGTGATAAATGGAACAATTGGCAAGCAGATGGTGGACATGTTGGTGGAATCATCTAGCAATGTTGAGATGATCCTAAAGTTCTTCGACATGTTCCTCAAACTCAAAGACCTGACATCCTCTGACGCATTCAAAGAGTATGATCACGACGGCGAAGGTCGCATCTCCAAAAAGGACTTCCAGAAGGCCATGGAGGCCTACAAGCGATACTCTCAATCCGAGACCCAGTTCCTCCTCTCCTGCACGGAGACGGATGAAAGTGAGCTCCTGGATTATGAGGCCTTCGTGGATCGCTTCCACGAGCCAGCCAAAGACATTGGCTTCAACATTGCTGTTCTCCTAACCAACCTGTCTGAGCACATGCCTCACGATTCACGTCTTGGTACCTTTCTGCAGCTTGCAGAGTGTGTTTTGAGCTACTTCCAGCCCTACCTGGGCCGTATTGAGATCCTTGGCAGTGGCAAGCGCATCGAGAGGGTCTACTTTGAGATCAGCGAGTCCAGCCGCACGCAGTGGGAGAAGCCTCAGGTCAAAGAGTCCAAGAGACAGTTCATATTTGACGTGGTCAATGAGGGCGACGGGAAAGAGAAGATGGAGATGTTTGTCAACTTCTGCGAAGACACCATCTTTGAGATGCAGCTGGCTGCCCAGATATCAGGGACAGACACTGTGGAGAGGACCGCAGGCAAAGAGGCTGAAGAAGAGGAAGTAAAAGACAGGGGGAAGAATGACGAGGAGGAGTTGGAAAGATCAAAAATGGGATTTTTCTCCATGTCTACAATTTGGCTCATCGTCTTCGCTCTACCCTATGGCTTGATGATGCTGATGTCTATGCTCTCTGTGAAAGACCTGAAGAAGCATATTAAGAAGACAACTCTGAGAGATTTAGTCATGGTATTTGCTTCCTTCTTCCAGGCCATGATCATGGGTCTGGTCCACTTTGTCTGTTCTGTAGTTCGCTTCTTCTTATATGTACTGTATATTGTTTTTGTAAGTGGAGGACTCATAGAGGGGGCCAAGAAGATAAGGGTGTTCGACCTTTTTGGAGGCATCCTTGACCCCACACTCGATGAGGTTACAGGGGGGTCAGGGGGTTACAGGGAGAGGAGATACAGCACAAGGTCCTCCCGGGAGGAGCTGAGGGAGCTAGGCCAGTCAACAGTTTCCTCCAGTGACACCAATGTCCTGTCAGACATTTTCGGTCTGCGAGTGAGGAGAGAAGGAGGTCAATACAGACTAATGACTCATGACTTAACAGCCAGTCTGACTGACCTGTTCAACACAGCCACTGGCCAACAATCCCCTGCTGAGCCCAATGGGAAACAACAGGTATTATTGCAGATTTTTGTGACTTGTCCTTCATGAGCTGGATATGGCATGCTTGGTTTGTTGGTGCCAGAGAACCATGCTGTATTTATTCCATAAAATCTTTCCCTTCAACATTTTGCTCAGTTTAGGTCGAAACCTGTTGACAGTTTGTCCAAACACTATTGTGTGAAAGAGGTTAGTAATGTACTCTTGGGTCATGTTTAATGCATATCCTATTAATGGCTTCAGGTTGAAGGTGCCAGAGAAGGAGATAGTAAGGAAGGAGAAGACAAAGAGTCTGAGTTGGAGAAAGCAGAGTGAGTATTTTTCAAATTCACATTTAAAGACCTGATTACATGCTGACTGTAATCCAGCATCAGAATAACTTCAGGCAAATTGAAACTAAGAAAATGACTGAATATTTTGTTGTGTTAGCATAATTTATATATAAATATAAAACTGTTTAGGTTGACTTTGAGCTGAAGTTTAAAACTGACTTTGCAGAAGGGAAGATTCTGAGAAGAAGGAGGCAAAGGCTAAACGGAGAGTTAGGATATGCTCCAGCAAACCTGAGGAGACAGAGCCTAAGGAATCAGCCTTCTGGGAAATGATAACCACTCACCAGAAGAGACTTTTGGTTAGAAACTCTCTATCACACAGATATATACACACACACACAGACACACACAAGTATTTTCTCTCTCCTCTGAATTTGACCATAATCTCATTTCTCAGAATTACTTTGCGAGGAATTTCTACAACATGCGGATGCTGGCTTTGTTTGTTGCTTTCTCTATCAACTTCATTCTCCTTTTCTACAAGGTGAGTTATTGTGTGACTGCCAGTGCAAATATTTAAATTGACATTTTTGGCTGGTCTGTGAAATTGAATGACTGTCTCACTGTCCTTAACTGTCTCATTGTTACTGTGTCCCAGGTGTCATCATCTTCTGTAAGTGAGGAAGAGGAGAAGCTGGCAGTGCTATATGACAGCTCAGGGGACCTGGATGAAGAAGGCCCCTTGATCAATGACAACACCTCAGGCAGTATGCAGTTTGTCCTGGAGGAGAGCACTGGTTACATGGAGCCCTCTCTCCGCTTCCTGTCCATCGCTCACACCCTCATCTCTTTCTGCTGTATCATTGGCTACTACTGCTTGAAGGTACAACAGCTCACAGGGAACAGACAGCCAATCAGTCCTCTGTGACAGTGCATACCAATGAGTGTTGCGTCATTCTACATTACATCATATTCTGTCTTTAGTTTGTAGTAGCTAGTAATTAAATGAGGGCTACACATCTTTGGTTGGCTGTCCCCATGAGAGAACACTTTTTGGTTGCAGGTAGACCCCTTTTGGGTTCCGTGTAGAACCTTTTATACAGAGGTTTCGACCTGGAATCCAAAAGGGTTTTCCTGTGGGGTCAGCCGAGGTACTCTTTAAGGTTCTAGATAGCATATCTTTTATAAGAGTGTAAGGATAAAATGTAGTGCATTTTAAATGTGAGCTTTAAAGTAATAGTGTTTTTTCTACTTACTGTATCACTTTGTTGTTTGTGATTGGCTGCTACTGTAGGTCCCGCTGGTTATTTTTAAGCGGGAGAAAGACGTGTCGAGGAAGATGGAGTTTGACGGCCTCTATGTCACTGAGCAGCCACCTGATGAGGACATCAAAGGCCAATGGGACAGGCTTGTCATCACCACACAGTCAGTCCTCTCATAGGGCCTTTATAGCTGCTTAATAAACCCTGTCTATTGGCTAACAAGACATGGTTTAACTACAACACTCTAAAGTCCTACATTCATCTGATCTACAGTTCCGTGTAGTTCAGTGAGGAGCAGGCTGAATTCTGGAATGACATACAGAACCAGTTTGTCAGTGCATCACTGTGCATGCGCAGATCTCTCTCATAGACTCTCATAGACCATTACAACTTTTACTGTAGAACTCTTTGATTTATTCTACAAAACAATAAGTTGTGTTTTATGATGCTCGATTATGTTTTTTGTTTCAGATCATTTCCCAGTAACTACTGGGATAAATTTGTGAAAAGGAAGGTAGGTACAGTAGCCCTATTCAGCTCACATGATTCTCTGTGTATAGTTGCGTCAGCGTCTACACATATATCACAGCACAGACTAGTGTAATAAAAAGAGACTGGAGATCTATGAACCATGTAATGGCTTAAGCAATTATACTCTCTCCATAGCATTGCCGTTAAAGTCAATCACCCTCAACCTTTCTCTTCAGGTGATGGACAAGTATGGGAAGTTTTATGGTTGTGACCGCATCAGTGAGCTGCTGGGGCTGGATAAGGCTGCTCTCGACTTCAGCTCCGAGGGACAAGAGAGGAGAAGGCCCAGGAGAGAGGGAGCCTGGACTGCTCTGTGAGTGGATATGTGTGATCCCTTAAATCCATGTACTGTTTACTGTACTATACTGTTCTGTACTGTACATACCTTCTGTGTGAGGCTAGAGTCTAGGTCTATCAGTCACAAACTTACATCGCTGAACTAAGTCGGCTGTAGCCACACCCTTCACTAGCCAGGAATAGATAGACGTGTTGGTTGTTTAGCATCAAAACCGACGTGTGCATAATTGTGTGGCAAAACAGACCGGATTGGCTTAGATAGTTGACAACATGTAAACTATATTTCGTCTCCAATGTTTATTGAAAACATACATTTGCACAATGAGCACTTGTCTCTCAGGTACATTGTTTCAGTTGTTGGTTAGCTATATGAGTCAAAATGTCTCCAAACAAGACATGGTATCAATAAGAACATAAAACTATCTGAAACGAGCCACCTACGATTCCCCACATGGCAGCTTCTTGTTGTTGCTAGCTATCTGACCGTTCAGAATCATAACACCACACGGACTTCTGCCTCAACGATGCGCACCCATCATTTTCTTGACATTGCCAGCCAACCCATCTATAGAATCCCCACAAATGTTTGTCTCTAAACTAAATAGAATATGTAATTGTAATTCTAGATACGCTTTAAGGATGTTTGGCTATTGTTATCCACCTCATGACTTCAACAACAGACACTTTACAAAGAAAACATGACCTTGTATTCAGCAGCACTTTGAGCATTATCGGCTAAAGTGACAGCACTGATGTCAGGCATGGGTGTGTCTGTGTGTATCACTTACTTGAAGAAATGAGAATAAAACAGAATATGTTGTACTTTACATTCTGAAGTGTCTTGACAGAAGGTGGCGGAAATGTGCAGTTTGAATCAGGTTGTATTGCAATAATCCAATGTGTTTTGTAAATGGTAATGACAAATTATAAAACAGGACGTGTGAGTCCTTTTGGTTACATATCTGAGTAATATGTGGTTATTCAAACTCAAGGAGTTCTATGTTAAGTACAATATACTGCCTAACTGCCTAAATAAAAGAAACACCAACATAAACGAGCTGCCAGAACAGCTTCAATGCACCTTGGTATAGATTCTACAAGTGTCCGGAACTCTATTGGAGGCATGCGACACCATTATTTCACGGGAAATTCCATAATTTGGTGTTTTGTTGATGGTGATGAAGAACACCGTCTCAGGCGCCACTCCAGAATCTCCCAAAAGTATTAAATTGGGTTGCGATCTGGTGACTGAGACATACACACATCCTTTAAACCCCCTATTCTCCTTTGAGACCCCTCAGATCTCTTCTAGCCATGGTAGCCAAAATAATGGGCAACTGGGTATTTTTATACATGACCCTAAGCATGATGGGATGTTAATTGCTTCCTAGGTTCTGGCCTTTCTAGGGAGTTTTTCCTAGCCACTGTGCTTCTACACCTGCATTGCTTGCTGTTTGGGGTTTTAGGCTGGGTTTCTGTACAGCACTTTGATATATCAGCTGATGTAAGGGCTATATAAATATTTGAATTGCTTAATTAACTCAGGAACAGCACGTGTGGAAGCACCTGCTTTCAATATACTTTGTATCCCTCATTTACTCAAGTGTTCCTTTTATTATGGCAGTTACCCGCATGAAGAAAGCTAGTATGAGGGTTTGTGCTCAGGCTGGAATGAAAGGCGGCCGGTGCGTGGGAGAGAAAATATGTGTAGATATAATAAAGTACTCACTCTCAAAACCATGAAAAGGAATTACCCAAGGAGGCCGACATGCTCCGTTCCTTTTGAATTTTTATATAGCACCTTGCACTCTCACTTTTTGTATTCTTTTGAGCATGAATTAAATCAGTGATAATATTTTTGCATTTCGGTCTCCTTGGGTTATTCCTTTTCATGGTTTTGAGAGTAAGTACTTTTTGAACTCTACAGTTACCTGTTAGACTCTCTTATTTGTATTGAGGGTGTCCCCTTAAATGAAGAGACCAGACAGGGATGTATCCATGCCTAAAAAGACTGACTAGATATGTCTGTTTCAGATTAAACTCCATTGATGTCAAGTATCAGGTGTGGAAACTAGGAGTAGTGTTCACTGACAATGTAAGTAAAGCAGACGTTTACTTTATCATCCTACTGTGTTGTATATATGATGATGGCTCAGTCGGTAGAGCATGGCGCTTGCAACGCCAAGCGTCGTGGGTTCGATTCCCGCTGGGGCCACCCATATGTAAAAGTAGTGGCCCCAGCCGACTTGTAAGTCGCTTTGGACAAAAGCGTCTGCTAAATGGGATATATATATCATTACATACAGTGGGGCAAAAATGTATTTTGTCAGCCACCAATTGTGCAAGTTCTCCCACTTAAAAAGATGAGAGAGGCCTGTAATATTCATCATAGGTACACTTCAACTATGACAGACAAAATTAAAAAATAAATCCAAAAAATCACAATGTAGGATTTTTAATGAATTTATTTGCAAATTATGGTGGAAAATAAGTATTTGGTCAATACCATTTTTTCTCAATACTTTGTTATATACCCTTTGTTGGCAATTACAGAGGTCAAACGTTTTCTGTAAGTCTTCACAAGGTTTTCACACACTGTTGCTGGTATTTTGGCCCATTCCTCCATGCAGATCTCCTCTAGAGCAGTTATGTTTTGGGGCTGTTGCTGGGCAACATGGACTTTCAACTCCCTCCAAAGATTTTCTAAGGGGTTGAGATCTGGAGACTGGCTAGGCCACTCCAGGACCTTGAAATGCTTCTTACGAAGCCACTCCTTCGTTGCCCGGACGGTGTGTTTGGGATCATTGTCATGCTGAAAGACCCAGCCACGTTTCATCTTCAATGCCCTTGCTGATGGAAGGAGGTTTTCACTCAAAATCCCATGATACATGGCCCCATTCATTCTTTCCTTTACATGGATCAGTCGTCCTGGTCCCTTTGCAGAAAAACAGCCCCAAAAGCAGGATGTTTCCACCCCCATGCTTCACAGTAGGTATGGTGTTCTTTGGATGCAACTCAGCATTCTTTGTCCTCCAAACACGACGAGTTGAGTTTTTACCAAAACGTTATATTTTGGTTTCATCTGACCATATGACATTCTCCCAATCTTCTTTTGGATCATCCAAATGCTCTCTAGCAAACTTCAGACGGGCTTGGACATGTACTGGCTTAAGCAGGGGGACACGTCTAGCACTGCAGGATTTGAGTCCCTGGCGGCATAGTGTGTTACTGATGGTAGGCTTTGTTACTTTGGTCCCAACTCTCTGAAGGTCATTCACTAGGTCCCCCCGTGTGGTTCTGGGATTTTTGCTCACCATTCTTGTGATCATTTTGACCCCATGGGGTGAGATCTTGAGTGGAGCCCCAGATCAGGGGAGATTATCAGTGGTCTTGTATGTCTTCCATTTCCTAATAATTGCTCCCACAGTTGATTTCTTCAAACCAAGCTGCTTACCTATTGCAGATTCAGTCTTCCCAGCCTGTTGCAGGTCTACAATTTTGTTTCTGGTGTCCTTTAACAGCTCTTTGGTCTTGGCCATAGTGGAGTTTGGAGTGTGACTGTTTGAGGTTGTGGACAGGTGTCTTTTTGTCACACCTTGGTCTTAGTATTTTGTGTTTTAGTTAATTAGTTGGTCAGGCCAGGGTGTGACATGGGTTTATGTTATTGTGTTGTCGTATTGGGTTTTTTGTAGGCATTGGGATTGTGGTTGATTAGGGGTGTGTTTAGTTTAGGTTTGGCTGCCTGAGGCGGTTCTCAATCAGAGTCAGGTGATTCTTGTTGTTTCTGATAGGGAACCGTATTTAGGTAGCCTGGGTTTCACTGTGTATTTCGTGGGTGATTGTTCCTGTCTCTGTGTAGTTTCACCAGATAGGCTGTAATTAGGTTTCACGTTCCGTTTTTGTTGTTATTGATTTATATCAGTTATTTCATGTACCGCGATTCATTCATTAAAAACATGAGTAACCAACACGCTGCATTACGGTCCGACTCTCTTTCAACAAACGAAGAACGCCGTTACAGAATCACCCACCACACACGGACCGAGCAGCGTGTTAACAGGCAGGAGCCACAGAAGAGGCAACAGAAGCAGCTTCAGTGGGAGAGGCTGCACCACTTGGAGAATTGGACATGGGAGGAAGAACTGGACGGAAAAGGACCCTGGGCTCAGCCTGGTGAATATCGCCGCCCCAAGTAGGAACTAGAGGCGGCTAAAGCGGAGAGGCGCTGGTATGAGCAGGCAGCAAGGCGACGTGGATGGAAGCCCGGGAATCAGCCCCAAAAATTTATTGGGGGGGCTTACAGGGAGTATGGCTACGCCAGGTAGGAGACCTGCGCAAACTCCCTGTGCTTACCGGGGGGCTAGAGAGACCGGGCAGGCACCGTGTTATGCAGCGGTGCGCACGGTGTCCCCAGTGCGGGTGCATAGCCCGGTGCGGTATATTTCAGCTCCGCGTATCAGCCGGGCAAGATTGAGCATCGAGCCAAATGCCATGAAGCCGGCTCTACGCATCTGGTCCCCAGTGCGTCTCCTTGGGCCGACTTACATGGCACCAGCCTTGCGCTCGGTGTCTCCGGTTCGCCTACATAGCCCAGTGCGGGCTATTCCACCTCACCGCACTGGCAGGGCGACCGAGAGTATTCAACCGGGTAAGGTTGGGAAAGCTCGGTGCTCAAGAGCTCCAGTGCGCCTGCACGGTCCGGTCTATCCAGGACCACCTCCACACCCCAGCCCTCCGGTAGCAGCTCCCCGCACCAGGCTTCCTGTGCGTGTCCTCGGCCCAATACCACCAGTGCCAGCACCACGCATCAGGCCTACAGTGCGCCTCGCCTCTCCTGCGCTGTCGGAGCTTTTCTCCTCTCCTGCGCTGTCGGAGTCTCCCGCCTGTTCAGTGCTCCTAGAGCCTTCCTCCTCTACAGCGCTGCCGGAGCCTCCTGCCTGTTCGGAGCAGCCTGAGCTGCCAGTCTGCATGGAGCAGCCAACGCTGCCAGTCTGCATGGAGCAGCCAGAGCTGTCAGTCTGCTTGGAGCAGCCAGAGCTGCCAGTCTGCATGGAGCTGCCAGTCTGCAAGGAGCTGCCAGTGCTGTTAGTCTGCATGGAGCAGCCAGAGCTGTCAGTCTGCAAGGAGCTGCCAGTCTGCATGGAGCTGCCAGTCTGCAAGGAGCTGCCAGTCTGCAAGGAGCTGCCAGTCTGCAAGGAGCTGTTAGTCTGCATGGAGCAGCCAGAGCTGTCAGTCTGTAAAAAGCCGCCAGAGCTGTCAATCTGCATGGAGCAGCCAGAGCCACCAGTCAGCATGGAGCAGCCAGAGCCGTCAGTCAGCATGAAGCAGCCAGAGCCGTCAGTCTGCCAGGATCCGCCAGTCGGCCAGACTCTTCCAGATCTGCCAGTCGGCCAGACTCTTCCAGATCTGCCAGTCGGCCAGACTCTTCCAGATCTGCCAGTCGGCCAGACTCTTCCAGATCTGCCAGTCGGCCAGACTCTTCCAGATCTGCCAATCGGCCAGACTCTTCCAGATCTGCCAGTCGGCCAGACTCTTCCAGATCTGCCAGGATCTTCCAGATCTGTCATTCGGCCAGACTCTTCCAGATCTGCCAGACGACCAGACTCTTCCAGATCTGCCAGTCGACCAGACTCTTCCAGATCTGCCAGTCAGCCAGGATCTGCCAGAACCGCCAGCCAGCCAGGATCTGCCGGATTCAACTGCCTGGCTGGGCTTCCTCTCAGTGCTGGGCTTCCTCTCAGTGCTGGGCTTCCTCTCAGTGCTGGGCTTCCTCTCAGTGCTGGGCTTCCTCTGTTCCAAGCTGCCCCTCTGTCCCGAGCTGCCCCTCTGTCCCGAGCTGCCCCTCTGTCCCGAGCTGCCCCTCTGTCCCGAGCTGCCCTTCTGTCCCGAGCTGCCCTTCTGTCCCGAGCTGCCCTTCTGTCCCGAGCTGCCCCTCTGTCTCGAGCTACCCCTCAGTCCAGTGGGGTTCTGGGTGAGGACTACTAGGCCATGGTCGGCGGCGAGGGTGGATTATCCCAGGATGCGTTGGGGTTTTTGTAGGCATTGGGATTGTGGTTGATTAGGGGTGTGTTTAGTTTAGGTTTGGCTGCCTGAGGCGGTTCTCAATCAGAGTCAGGTGATTCTTGTTGTTTCTGATAGGGAACCGTATTTAGGTAGCCTGGGTTTCACTGTGTATTTCGTGGGTGATTGTTCCTGTCTCTGTGTAGTTTCACCAGATAGGCTGTAATTAGGTTTCACGTTCCGTTTTTGTTGTTATTGATTTATATCAGTTATTTCATGTACCGCGATTCATTCATTAAAAACATGAGTAACCAACACGCTGCATTTCGGTCCGACTCTCTTTCAACAAACGAAGAACGCCGTTACACTTTTATACTGATGACAAGTGCAAACAGGTGCCATTAATACAGGTAACGAGTGGAGGACAGAGGAGCCTCTTAAAGAGGTGAATGACAGTGAGAGCCAGAAATCCTGCTTGTTTGTAGGTGACCAAATACTTATTTTCCACCATAATTTGCAAATAAATTCATTAAAAATCCTACAATGTGATTTTCTGGATTTCTTTTCTCATTTTGTCTGTCATAGTTGAAGTGTACCTATGATGAAAATTACAGGCCTCTCTCATCTTTTTAAGTGGGAGAACTTGCACAATTGGTGGCTGACTAAATACTTTTTTGCCCCACTGTATGTGTTTTATAGTCATTGCTTTCCATAGATAATAATGTAGACCATACGATGATAGCTGCTATAGTGTCTGTGATGTACCCAAGCTGTCTTCCTGTCTTATCTCGTGTGTGTACACAGTCCTTCCTGTACCTGGCATGGTATATGACCATGTCTGTCCTGGGCCACTATAATAACTTCTTCTTCGCTGCTCACCTGTTGGATATTGCCATGGGCTTTAAGACCCTTAGAACCATCCTGACCTCTGTTACCCACAATGGAAAACAGGTACAGTATAGGCAACTATAAAACCCTGTTGCCGTGTGGGGTGGTGGGGGGGTTAGAGAATATTAAATTTTTATAATGCTGTATATGTTTGTCAGCTGGTCCTGACTTTGGGGCTGCTGGCAGTGGTGGTGTATCTCTACACCGTGGTGGCCTTCAACTTCTTCCGCAAGTTCTACAACAAGAGTGAAGATGGAGTAGCTCTGGATATGAAATGTGACGACATGCTCACTGTGAGTTCAGCACATGTAGTAGCACATGCATGAAGACACACTGACACATAGTCTAAACTAGCCACGGAGTCTGAGAAGCCAAAGAGAAGGATTTCTGACAGTGATCCCCATAGTTGAGGTGAACATAGCCTTTGCCTTAATGCCCCTCTATATCCACCCTAGATTGATGGACACTTGGATTAAGATAACCCTCTCCAGCCTGAGCTGGGCTCTTTGTCTCACTGGGAATGAATTCTCCACTTTAATATGGTCTTGTCTGTTTTATTCCAATATGGATTTCACTGTCACTCATTCAGGACAGACAGACTTGTTATGCTTTAGAAATGCATTGCATTACAATACAATACACCAGACTTGAAGGTTCACCAGTAATGTTAGTATGGCACATAGATATGTACATGCATGCAGTATCTCAGCAACGACATGTTTAGTTAAAGAATAAGACTGCTCAACTTGTTCACAATAAGAGCTGTGAATGCCCCATGGACTACCCCAGCAATGTTAAGTAGCAAAGTCAATTGGCTACTACTCCTTGTTCTCCAGTGCTATATGTTCCACATGTATGTGGGCGTGAGAGCGGGGGGTGGCATCGGTGATGAGATTGAGGACCCGGCCGGGGACGAGTTTGAGGTGGTCAGGATCATCTTTGATATCACCTTCTTCTTCTTCGTCATCGTCATCCTCCTGGCCATCATTCAGGGTGAGACAGAATGTAGACGCTATACACACACACACACATTCTTCTCCGTTATTCACCAGTGGGTCAGATAGATTTGTCAGTCTTTATGAATATGTCATATGTTATTGAGAATAGAGCAATGCTAATGTATCTGTTTATCCCTCCAGTCTCTTAAAGTTCTCATGTAACCTGTCAGTTAATCATGCACAAATACTTGTGACACTAAACACTCAAGTCTGTGTTTCCTGTAGGTTTGATAATTGATGCCTTTGGGGAGCTCCGTGACCAGCAGGAGCAGGTGAAAGAGGACATGGAGGTGAGATAAGTTATGTGCTTTCTTTAAAACATTCACACACACACCTATGTAATTATTTGTAGAACCTACCGCACCTGTAATTCTCTCTTTCAAACATTTCCTAAAACATTATCTGTAAAAGTGTCTTATCAAAGGAAGTTATCCTTACCCTACCCTAGTGCACTTTTGGGTGCGGTAACAATATTGGTTTTGCCATATGTTATCTTGAGGTCAACTCTAATCAGTGTGTAAATTGATGAGACTGTGGCTCATGTTTTAAGCGGATTCAGAGAGTGTTGTCAGAGCATGTTCAATGTTCAATCAGTAGTCTTAATGAGGATACACTTATCTCTAATGAGATGGAGATAATTAGACCATGTTTTGAAAAAAAGTTGTAAATTGCATATTCAGATAACCTGGGCTGTGGTTTATCAGAAAATACATATTTGCATCCCTATACATCTTTAAATTGAAGGAGATGGGAACCTTTTAGAGACAACACTCAGATGCATGTGCACGTGCACACACCACTTTAAGGAATAATATGTTCTGAAAGTCGGAGAGTGTATTTGCTGCATAATGACTTGATCTTGTGAAATGCAAATGTGTTAATTTCATAATTTGATGACTAGGGCTGTCAAATGAAGAAAATAAATATAGTCAAGTCCCGTGTGGCTCAGACGGTACAGCATGGCACTTGCAACACCAGAGTTGTGGGTTCGATTCCCATGGGGGACCAGTATAAACCCCCAAAAATCTGAAACTGTATCCACTCACTACTATGTTGCTCTGGATAAGTGTCTCTCGTAAAATGTTAAATGTCAGATGTGCTGTGATTAATCACGTTGTTGAGAAGTACACTTTAACCTCAATGTCAATTTGTTTTTACATCGCATTGTAGATTTTTAGGTAGAAACAGTGCCTTCAGAAAGTATTCAGACCCCTTAACTTTTTCCACATTTTGGTACGTTACAGCCTTGTACTAAAATTGATTAAATCATTTTTTTCCCTCGTCAATCTACACACAATACCCCATAATGATAAAGCAAAAACAGTTTTTTATACATTTTTGTATTCAGACCCTTGACTCAGTATTTTATTGAAGCAACTTTGGCAGCAATTACAGCATTGAGTCTTCTTGGGTATGATGCTACAAGCTTGGCACAGCTATATTTGGGGAGTTAATCCCATTCTTCTCTGCAGATCCTCTAAAGCTTTGTCAAGTTGGATGTACAGTGTCGCTGCACAGCTATTTTCAGATCTCTCCAGAGATGTTCGAACGGGTTCAAGTCCGGGCTCTGGCTGGGCCACTCAAGGACATTGAGACATGTTCCGAAGCCACTCCTGCGTTGTCTTGGCTGTGTGCTTATTGTTGTTGTCCTGTTGGAAGGTGAACCCTCCCCCCCCCCCCCCCCAGTCTGAGGTCCTGAACACTCTGGAGCAGGTTTTCATCAAGGATCTCTCTATACTTTGCTCCTTTCATCTCCCTCGATCCTGACTAGTCTCCCAGTCCTTGCTGCTGAAAAACATCCCCACAGCATGATGGTGCCACCACCATGCTTCACCGTAGGGATGGTGCCAGTTTTTCTCCAGGCGCAACTCATGGCATTCAGGCCAAAGAGTTCAATCTTGGTTTCATTAGAACAGAGAGTCTTTAGGTGCCTTTTGGCAAACTCAAAACAGGCTGTCATGTGCCTTTTATCAGTGTCCCTTCCACGGGACGGTTGAGCTAATGTAGGCTAATGTGATTAGCATTAGATTGTAAGTAACAAGAACATTTCCCAGGACATAGATATCTCTGATATTGGCAGAAAGCTTACATTCTTTTTAATCTAACTGCACTGTCCAATTTACAGTAGCTATTACAGTGAAAGGATAACATACTGTTGTTTGAGGAGAGTGCACCATTTTGAACATGTAAACATATTAATAAACAAATTAGGCACATTTGGGCAGTCATGTTACAATTTTTTTAAACAGAAATACAATGGTTAATTGGATCAGTCTAAAACTTTGCACATACAGTGATGCCATCTAGTGGCCAAAATCGAAATTGCACCTGTGCTGGAATAATACATTATGGCCTTTCTCTTGCATTTCAAAGATGATGGTACGAAAAAAATACAAAAACAACGGTTGTTTATTTCTTTGTATTGTCTTTTACCAGATCTATTATGTTATATTTTCATACATTCTTTTCACATTTCCACAAATTTCAAAGTGTTTCCTTTGAAAGGGTACCAAGAAAATGCATATCCTTGCTTCAAGGCCTGAGCTACAGGCAGTTAGATTTGTGTATGTCATTTTAGACAACATTTTAAAAATGGGGCGGATTCTTCTGGAAGGTTCTCCCATCTCCACAGTGGAACTCGGCGGGTTCTTGGCCAACGCCCTTCTCCCCTGATTGCTCAGTTTGGCCGGGTGGCCAGCTCTAGGAAGAGTCTTGGTGGTTCTAAACTTCTTCCACAATGATGGAGGCCACTCTGTTCTTGGGGACCTTCAATGCTGCAGACATTTTTTGTACCCATCCCCAGATTGGTGCATAGACACAATCCTGTCTCGGAGGTCTACGGACAATTCCTTTGACTTCATGGCTTGGTTTTTGCTCTGACATGCACTTTCAACTGTGGAACCTTATATAGACAGGGGTGTGCCTTTCCAAATCATGTCCAATCAATTGAATTTACCACAGGTGGACTCCAATCCAGTTGTATAACCATCTCAAGGATGATCAATGGAAACAGGATGCACCTGAGCTCAATTTTGAGTCTCATAGCAAAGGTTCTGAAAACTTATGCATATAAGGTATTTCTGTTATGTATCTTTAATACATTTGCAAACATTTCTAAAAACCTGTTTTTGCTTTGTCGTTATTGGGTGTTGTGTGTCGATTTAATTCAGATTTTTTTTTTGTATTTAATCCATTTTAGAATAAGGCTGTAATGTTACAAAATATGGAAAAATACTCTGAATATTTTCCAAAGGCACTGCAGATTATGTATTTTGGATGTTTTCAGTGTATTTTCAATTATTTAAAAAAATTGTGCACTAAAATTACAAAAACGTTAACTCGAGTTAACTGATTAACAGCCCTCATGATTTCCTAGTCTACAATGAATGACCTTTTACAATATTACAAATTACTTCTAGTATATGAAAACAACTAAAGCAGAGTTAGAATTAGGGGAATGCATTCACTATCTTTAACACAATAAGTACTTGTCTTGTTGCTTGTCTTTTTATGTTATTCACATGGAACAATATGCATGTGCTATAAATGTGTTATGTAAATGTGAGATACCTCTCTCTTTATTCCCTGTAGACCAAGTGTTTCATCTGTGGAATCGGGAATGACTACTTGGACAATGTGCCCCATGGATTTGAAACACACACTCTGCAGGAACACAACCTGGCCAACTATCTGTGAGTTGATACCTGCGGTCTAGTTTCACTGATATGTAACACTTTACTTAAATAAACCTGCCATCTGTAGCGTCATGTGCCAGACGTCTAGGCTTTGGACTAACATGCTCGTAACACTGCCAACCCACAATCACAGGAATAACATGCCTGTCATACGATGATTGCAGACATATCATACCTCTGCCTTACACGACTTGTTAAGCAGAACATTTTCTTATAGTATTTTTTTTTTACTTTTGAAATGAGGTAATTGCTTGTCATGTACTTCCATCAGATATTTTTACAGGTGTAATGTAGTTTTGTGGGCAGTAAGATGACCATGATTAGGTATAGCCATTTAAAAGATCTGCTCTGTGATTAGTCAATGATTGAAGGAATCATTATCATGTCCACATTTGATTGCATCTCAATTCATGTGGAGCTTCACTTGTCCAACAGGAAATGTACAGTGGGGCAAAACAGTATTTAGTCAGCCACCAATTGTGCAAGTTCTCCCACTTAAAAAGATGAGAGGCCTGTAATTTTCATCATAGGTACACTTCAACTATGATAGACAAAATGAGGGGGAAAAATCCAGAAAATCACATTGTAGGATTTTTAATGGATTTATTTGCAAATTATGGTGGAAAATAAGGATTTGGTCAACAACAAAAGTTTATCTCAATACTTTTCTGTAAGTCTTCACAAGGTTTTCACACACTGTTGCTGGTATTTCGGCCCCTTCCTCCATGCAGATCTCCTCTAGAGCAGTGATGTTTTGGGGCTGTTGCTTGGCAACACGGACTTTCAACTCCCTCCAAAGATTTTCTATCGGGTTGAGATCTGGAGACTGGCTAGGCCACTCCAGGACCTTGAAATACTTCTTACGAAGCCACTCCTTCGTTGCCCGGGCAGTGTGTTTGGGATCATTGTCATGCTGATAGACCCAGCCACGTTTCATCTTCAATGCCCTTGCTGATGGAAGGAGGTTTTCACTCAAAATCTCACGATACATGGCCCCATTCATTCTTTCCTTTACACGGATCAGTCGTCCTGGTCCCTTTGCAGATGTTTCCACCCCCATGCTTCACAGTAGGTATGGTGTTCTTTGGATGCAACTCAGCATTCTTTGTCCTCCAAACACTACGAGTTGAGTTTTTACCAAAAAGTTATATTTTGGTTTCATCTGACCATATGACATTCTCCCAATCTTCTTCTGGATCATCCAAATGCTTTCTAGCTAACTACAGACGGTCTGGACATGTACTGGCTTAAGCAGGAGGACACGTCTGGCACTGCAGGATTTGAGTCCCTGGCGGCGTGGTATGTTACTGATGGTAGGCTTTGTTACTTTGGTCCCAGCTCTCTGCAGGTCATTCACTAGGTCCCCCAGTGTGGTTCTGGGATTTGCTTGTGATCATTTTGACCCCACGGGGTGAGATCTTGCGTGGAGCCCCAGATCAAGGGATATTTTCAGTGGTCTTGTATGGCTGACTAAATACTTTTTTGCCCCACTGTATATAGATGTCAATACATACTATTACATTAAATGTGGTGCTCAATGCTTAAATGGCCACTCTTAGCTCTCTTCAACAGTTTATTACTAATGTCAATATTAATAACCCATTTAATTATTTAGGGTGTTTTATTTTAGCACTATTGGTTGATATGCATCTCTAATCATGTAAGCTGAGACTTATTATTTTATTATGAGTTGGAAATCACTGATATCGTTATAATTGGCGAGTCAATTATACCGGCCTCCCCATCAAAAATAGACAATACGTCCACAGTAGTTTACTAAGGCCAGTTAACATTGCATGTGGTTATGTAACAGTCATCACTGTGCTGCTTAGCAGTATTGCTTCCTTGCTCACAATATCCTTGCCAGTACTTGTGCTCACGCTAGTAATGCGCGGGTTGACTCGTAAAGTTAACGTCAATCCACAGAGGCAAAAAGGACAATGTCGGAGTTTCATTCAATAGGAGAAAAGCTGTGAAATGGAAAGTTGTAAATAAAGAGAAGGGAGGGCCAGAAAAGTAATGTTTGGGAAAGATTTTGAAGTGGTAAAAGAGGATGATAGCGGGTATGTTGTGTGATGATTGTGAGGCGCTATACAAATTCAACAGTCACAAGACAGAGATTTCAAATAGGCCTATGGTACGTCAAGGGAACTGTAGCCTACTCTTCAAATGGGTTAAATGGAAACTGAAATCTGGACACTGACTTAGAGCTCTCGACGTGACAATATTCCCGCCACCATGGCAGTCACGAGTCATGATGGCAGTCACGAGTCATGATGGCAGTCAAATTCCCTGTTATTGTTGGTCATGGTAATCACATCTAAAACTGGGCAAATTAATGGCGCTGATGGGTAGCCTACCCAACTTGCTAACGGCCCTCACTAATGGCCTGGCAGTCTCTCTAATCACTCTAAAAACTTCATGATTGCTAAGGATTTTTTTAAATTGAATCCATTTTAGAATAAGGATATAATGTAACAACGTGGAAAGAAAAAGAGTGTAGAGGTGCTTTATAAGCATCATAAAAACTGATACTATTTCAACTCCATAAAATATGCATCCAAGCCAAACTGAAACCTTATCAGAAACATGTTAGGTTTTCCTAGCTTTTTATTTCGTTACATTCGGTCAAACTGATGTCATTTGGGAATTTTGTAAAGAAAAGTTATTGCATTTTCTCCATGGTCCCTAAATGTCTTTGCTCTTCAAAAAAAGCAGAGATGACAGAGATGTCAACTAGATTTAAGCATTCATTCTATCATTTCTGACATTATTCTGGTGAGCAACAGTTTATTTAGTGTTCTAGGACAACATATAATGACAGAAAGGAAGCTGCATGTATCTAATTATAGACAAGTAGCCTACCAATGTCTAAACATGAACTAAATCAGACAAAAAAAATCCTGCACCCCCTGTCAATTTTTCCCCCGCTGTCTCTGACTGAAGCCTACAAGGCATTTTTGTATATTAGTGGGTTAGGGTTGGTTGCGGGCCTCTGAGTTTCATTACATTTACATTTAAGTCATTTAGCAGACGCTCTTATCCAGAGCGACTTACAAATTGGTGAATTCACCTTCTGACATCCAGTGGAACAGCCACTTTACAATAGTGCATCTAAGTCATTAAGGGGGGGGTGAGAAGGATTACTTATCCTATCCTAGGTATTCCTTGAAGAGGTGGGGTTTCAGGTGTCTCCGGAAGGTGGTGATTGACTCCGCTGTCCTGGCGTCGTGAGGGAGTTTGTTCCACCATTGGGGGCCAGAGCAGCGAACAGTTTTGACTGGGCTGAGCGGGAACTGTACTTCCTCAATGGTAGGGAGGCGAGCAGGCCAGAGGAGGATGAACGCAGTGCCCTTGCTTGGGTGTAGGGCCTGATCAGAGCCTGGAGGTACTGCGGTGCCGTTCCCCTCACAGCTCCGTAGGCAAGCACCATGGTCTTGTAGCGGATGCGAGCTTCAACTGGAAGCCAGTGGAGAGAGCGGAGGAGCGGGGTGACGTGAGAGAACTTGGGAAGGTTGAACACCAGACGGGCTGCGGCGTTCTGGATGAGTTGTAGGGGTTTAATGGCACAGGCAGGGAGCCCAGCCAACAGCGAGTTGCAGTAATCCAGACGGGAGATGACAAGTGCCTGGATTAGGACCTGCGCCGCTTCCTGGGTGAGGCAGGGTCGTACTCTGCGGATGTTGTAGAGCATGAACCTACAGGAACGGGCCACCGCCATGATGTTGGTTGAGAACGACAGGGTGTTGTCCAGGATCACGCCAAGGTTCTTAGCGCTCTGGGAGGAGGACACAATGGAGTTGTCAACCGTGATGGCGAGATCATGGAACGGGCAGTCCTTCCCCGGGAGGAAGAGCAGCTCCGTCTTGCCGAGGTTCAGCTTGAGGTGGTGATCCGTCATCCACACTGATATGTCTGCCAGACATGCAGAGATGCGATTCGCCACCTGGTCATCAGAAGGGGGAAAGGAGAAGATTAATTGTGTGTCGTCTGCATAGCAATGATAGGAGAGACCATGTGAGGTTATGACAGAGCCAAGTGACTTGGTGTATAGCGAGAATAGGAGAGGGCCTAGAACAGAGCCCTGGGGGACACCAGTGGTGAGAGCGCGTGGCGAGGAGACAGATTCTCGCCACGCCACCTGGTAGGAGCGACCTGTCAGGTAGGACGCAATCCAAGCGTGGGCCGCGCCGGAGATGCCCAACTCGGAGAGGGTGGAGAGGAGGATCTGATGGTTCACAGTATCGAAGGCAGCCGATAGGTCTAGAAGGATGAGAGCAGAGGAGAGAGAGTTAGCTTTAGCAGTGCGGAGCGCCTCCGTGATGCAGAGAAGAGCAGTCTCAGTTGAATGACTAGTCTTGAAACCTGACTGATTTGGATCAAGAAGGTCATTCTGAGAGAGATAGAGGGAGAGCTGGCCAAGGACGGCACGTTCAAGAGTTTTGGAGAGAAAAGAAAGAAGGGATACTGGTCTGTAGTTGTTGACATCGGAGGGATCGAGTGTAGGTTTCTTCAGAAGGGGTGCAACTCTCGCTCTCTTGAAGACGGAAGGGACGTAGCCAGCGGTCAGGGATGAGTTGATGAGCGAGGTGAGGTAAGGGAGAAGGTCCCCGGAAATGGTCTGGAGGAGAGAGGAGGGGATAGGGTCGAGCGGGCAGGTTGTTGGGCGGCCGGCCGTCACAAGAAGCGAGATTTCATCTGGAGAGAGAGGGGAGAAAGAGGTCAGAGCACAGGGTAGGGCAGTGTGAGCAGAACCAGCGGTGTCGTTTGACTTAGCAAACGAGGATCGGATGTCGTCGACCTTCTTTTCAAAATGGTTGACGAAGTCATCTGCAGAGAGGGAGGAGGGGGGGGGGGGAGGAGGATTCAGAAGGGAGGAGAAGGTGGCAAAGAGCTTCCTAGGGTTAGAGGCAGATGCTTGGAATTTAGAGTGGTAGAAAGTGGCTTTAGCAGCAGAGACAGAGGAGGAAAATGTAGAGAGGAGGGAGTGAAAGGATGCCAGGTCCGCGGGAGGCGGGTTTTCCTCCATTTCCGCTCGGCTGCCCGGAGCTCTGTTCTGTGAGCTCGCAATGAGTCATCGAGCCACGGAGCGGGAGGGGAGGACCGAGCCGGCCTGGAGGATAGGGGACATAGAGAGTCAAAGGATGCAGAAAGGGAAGAGAGGAGGGTTGAGGAGGCAGAGTCAGGAGAAAGGTTGGAGAAGGTATGAGCAGAGGGAAGAGATGAAAGGATGGAAGAGGAAAGAGTAGCGGGGGAGAGAGAGCGAAGGTTGGGACGGCGCGATACCATCCGAGTAGGGGCAGTGTGGGAAGTGTTGGATGAGAGCGAGAGGGAAAAGGATACAAGGTAGTGGTCGGAGACTTGGAGGGGAGTTGCAGTGAGGTTAGTGGAAGAACAGCATCTAGTGAAGATGAGGTCGAGCGTATTGCCTGCCTTGTGAGTAGGGGGGGAAGGTGAGAGGGTGAGGTCAAAAGAGGAGAGGAGTGGAAAGAAGGAGGCAGAGAGGAATGAGTCAAAGGTAGACGTGGGGAGGTTAAAGTCGCCCAGGACTGTGAGAGGTGAGCCGTCCTTATAATAAAGTCGGGCGGATGGGTTATTAGCGGTTGCAGGTGAACAAACAGCTGACCCGCGCACCACTAGCTCAAGCCTTCTGCCTCGCCAACACGTGACTGTGCTGCTTTAGAATGTACTAACTAGTTGCCCACTAAAAAGGATTAAATTCATTGGCGCCAATTCAAGCTGTGGGGTGAGTTTATCCGGTACGATCTGACTCCGTTACACTTACTGTTATTGTGTACTGTAACTTTCAACATGTATTTTTCTACGTATAGCGTACATTTTCAATAGAGTAGAATGAGATTCCATTTCTTTGTTGTGAAAGCCTCAACCCTGTTTCCAAATCGACCATGTTCTACTGCCTGTAACAGTCACATATTGGTAGGGGTTTCTCAATGTGTCTCTCAACCTGTTCTCTCCTGACAGATTCTTTGTGATGTACCTCATTAACAAAGATGAAACAGAACACACGGGCCAGGTAATACTGCTGATATCCACCTATTCTGTGCATAAAGTTACATGAAAGATCATGATGTAGCCTAATATATGATTTCCTGTTGCCCTTGACACTGTTGACTTGTCCTTGACAGGAATCCTACGTATGGAAAATGTACCAGGAGCGATGCTGGGAATTCTTTCCTGTCGGTGACTGTTTCCGTAAACAATATGAAGACCAGCTCTGCTGAAGGGATGAGGGATATCTGATGTCTCATGATAACATCATCATATAGGATGACACGGTGCCTTCAGAAAGTATTCACACCCCTGGACTTTTTCCACATTTTGTTGTCACAGCCCAAATGTTATATGGATTACATTTAGATTTTGTGTCACTGGCCTATACACACTACCCCACACACTAATGTAGAAGTCTAATTATGTTTTTCAACATTTTTACACATTAATTACAAATGAAAAGCTGAAATGTCTTGAGTCAATAAGTATTCAACCCCTTTCTTAAGGCAAGCCTAAATAAGTTCAGGAGTGACAATGTGCTTAACAAGTCACATAATAAGTTCCATGGACTCAGTCTGTGTGCAACAATAGTGTTTAACATGATTTTTGAATGACTACCTCAGCTCTGTACCAAACACATACAATTATCTGTAAGGCCCCTCATTCGAGCAGTGAATTTCAAGCACAGATTCAACCGCAAAGAAGGGCACCTATTGGTAGATGGATAAAAATGTAATATCCTTTTGAGCAGGGTGAAGTCATTACTGTTTGGATTGTGTATCAATACACCCAGTCACAAAAAAATATACAGGCATCCTTCCTAACTAAGTTGCCGGAGAGGAAGGAAACCACTCAGGGATTTCACCATGAGGCCAATGGTAACTTTAAAACAGTTACAGAATTGTGGCAAATTTTTTACATTTATGTCCAGAAAACAAAAATGTTTGGGGCCAAGCATGTTGGTGGCTGCATCATGTTATGGGTATGCTTGTCATCGGCAAGGATTATGGAGTTTTTTATGATAAAAAGAAACGGAATAGAGCTAAGCAAAGGAAGGTTTTTGTCCTGTTATTGACCTCGTTACAGTTTTGACTTAAATCTACTTGGAAATCTATGGCAAAACCTGAAAATGGTTGTCTAGCAATGATCAACAACCAATTTGACAGCTTGAGGAATATAAAAATAGTAAATGGCAAATGTTGCACAATCCAGGTGTGGAAAGGTCTTAGAGACTTACCCAGTATATTTTATTTTTATTTAACTAGGCAAGTCAGTTAAGAACAACTTCTTATTTTCAATGACGGCCTACCAAAAGGCAAAAGGCCTCCTGTGAGGACAGTGGGCTGGGATTAAAAATAAAACAAATATAGGACAAAACACACATCACGACAAGAGAGACAACACTACATAAAGAGAGACCTAAGACAACAACAGCTTGGCAGCAATACATGACACCACACCATGGAAGCAACACAACAACAACATGGTACTGTAGCAACACAACATGGTAGCAGCACAAAACATGGTACAAACATTATTGGGCACAAACAACAGCAAAGGGCAAGAAAGGTAGAGACAACAATACATCACGTGAAGTAGCCGCAACCGTCAGTAAGAGTGTCCATGATTGAGTCTTTAAATTAAGAGATGGAGATAAAACTGTCCAGTTTGAGTGTTTGTTGCAGCTCGTTCCAGTCGCTAGCTGCAGCAAACTGAAAAGAGTAGCAACCCAGGGATGTGTGTGCTTTGCGGACCTTTAACAGAATGTGACTGGCAGAACGAGTGTTGTACGTGGAGGGTGAGGACTGTAGTAGATATCTCAGATAGTGGGGAGTCAGGCCTAAGAGGGTTTTATAAATAACCATCAACCAGTGGGTCTTGCGACGGGTATACATAGATGACCAGTTCACAGAGGAGTATAGAGTGCAGTGATGTGTCCTATAGGAAACATTGGTGGAAAATCTGATGGCCGGATGGCAAGGAACATCTAGCTGCTCGAGAGCACCCTTACCTGCTGATCTATAAATTACGTCTCCGTAATCTAGCATGGGTAGGATGGTCATCTAAATCAGGGTTAGTTTGGCAGCTGGGGTGAATCAAATAAAATAAAAAAAGAGGAGCAATTACGATAGAGAAAACCAAGTCTAGATTTAACCTTACACGGAACCCAAACTGGATGCGCGTGTGCGGCATCATGCATAAATATATTTTGTCCCCCCACACCGAATGCGATCACGACACGCAGGAAAAAAAAATATCAAAACAAACTCTGAACCAATTACATTAATTTGGGGACAGGTCGAAAAGCATTAAACATTCATGACAATTTAGCTAGCTAGCTTGCACTTGCTAGCTAATTTGTCCTATTTAGCTAGCTTGCTGTTGCTAGCTAATTTGTTCTGGGATATAAACATTGAGTTGTTATTTTACCTGAAATGCACAAGGTCCTCTACTCCGACAATTAATCCACACATAAAACGGTGAACTGAATCGTTTCTAGTCATCTCTCCTAGGCTTTTTCTTCTCTTGACTTTATATTTTTTATTTGGCAACTTTCATAAATTAGGTGCATTAGCGCCACTGACCTTGTTCGTCTTTCAGTCACTCACGTGGGTATAACCAATCAGGTGATGGCACGTGGGTACCTGCTTCTATAAACCAATGAGGAGATGGGAGAGGCAGGACTTGCAGCGCGATCTGCGTCACAAATATAACTGACTTCTATTTTAGCCCTTGGCAACGCAGAAGCTCGTTGGCACGCGCGAGCAGTGTGGGTGCAATAATTGAATGATATAGATTTCGAAATGTATTTTGCAATGCGAGCGGTGTAGTCATCCTGTTAGCCTGCAGCTTTGATATGTACTGATATATGATATATATCAGACAGTATACCACAGGTATGACCAAATATTTATTTCTACTGCTCTAATTATGTTGGTAACCAGTTTATAATAGCAATAAGGCACCTCGGGGGGTTGTGGTTTATGGCCAATATACCAAGGCTAAGGGCTATGTCCAGGCACTCCGCAATGCGTTGTGCGTAAGAACAGCCCATAGCTGTGGTTTATTGGCCATATACCACACCCCCTCGTGCCTTATAGCTTAATGATCTATTTATTTTTTGTAACACTGCATCTGTTAACACAGTTTACCACTCATTTTGTAGATTTCCTATCTTCCTATGTATAATCCAGAGTGACGAATGTGGACTGTCAAATGTAGAAGGATGATATCCACGTTTATCCTTGGTCTGAAAGCATAATGTATGTGTTTTGTGTGGAGAGAATTAGTCACTTAAATTCACCAGCGCTGGTTGTTCTGAGATGACTGCCCTTACAAAAAAACATGGTTTTCAGGCACGTGTGAACAAATCATGGGAAAATGTTCACAAGATGAAAAAATATATATTTTTATCTTCTCATGAGTCAGACAAATGTTTTTTTTTGAGTTCACATGTTATTTTTCGTCACTCCCAGCTACATCTGGTTTACCATCCAGGGACCAACCACGACCAACCCTGCTTAGCCTCAGTGGCAAACCATCAGGGGATGCAGGGTGCTATGTTGCTGGAATGAATGTGCCAAAACCTACAATTGGAAAAAAGGCAGGAAAGGCATAGGCCAGGGTAACATCCAAAGATAGGGAAAATTGCAGGAAAGAAGGACGTGTTTATTTTAAAATCGTGTTTAAAATCGTGTTACCATAAAAACAATGACTGAATTTTTTTTTTTTTCATCCATTTAAAATGTATTTCTTCTCGCATTTCAAAATTATTTCCTTGCAATGATTTCATAAGTTTGGCTTGATATTAACAGCACAAAAGTAACTCAGTCACTAGAGGATTGCACCATATAATAACACTATTACTCTATTAAATGTGTTTAAAGCAGCAATCCTTAATTGAAACATTAACAAAGTTGACTCCCTGCCACAGTTGTGGTAAAAAGCTGTGGGCAGGGCTGGAGAAATGCAACCCCTCTGAAATCTATAGACTACACTATGGATTACATTTAACATTTTAGTTATTTAGCAGGTGCTCTTATCCAGAGTGATTTACAGTTAGTGCAGTCATCTTAAGACAGCTAGGTGGGACAAACACATATCACAGTCATAGTATGTACACTTTTCCTCAATAAAGTAGCTATCAGCAAAGTCTGGTTGAGATGAGAAGGGGTATTATTTATGACACTCTTTGAAGAGGTAGGGTTTCAGGTGATTTCGGAAGAGGGATAGGGACTGCTGTCCTGAATAAGTTGCAGGGGTTTGATGGCACAAGCTGACTGTCCATGATATCAAAACTATAATTTTAACCATGTTTTGAGGCTATGCAGTAGTTGTTAACAAACATTGCAGGAAAACAAGGTTATATTTTGGGTTCTGATGGGTAACAACAGCTGAACTAAACTTATGCGTTATATTCTTTAAGAATCAATGGGTATATATAATTTATTTATATGTCCAAAAATGGATGTAGCAACTAAAGATTGCCCCTTTAACAGGCAGATGCCATCATACAGTAGAACTATGTCGCCATTTGAATGTGATCCATTAACCTGCCCCCCAAAAACTGTTCTGCGAATGTCCTGTAAAATCGTTCCCTTGTTCTGCATTTGGGCATTTTAGATGTGATCACCCTAATTCCACCCTGTGGAACATTGATAGCGCAACATGTTAACACTATCTTTTCTCATGCGAGGAGAATATAAAGTTACTTAAACTCCATTTTTTTACATGTGAAACGGCAAATTCAAATTGGAATTGCAAGTTCACGGGAAAAACAATCACATGTTTAAAAATAAATGCATATGTGAAAAACGTTCATGTGAAAATCTCACTTTCACCAATGGAATTGTAAGTTCACATGTGAAAAACAATCACGTGAATGTTTTTCACATGTGAAAGTGAATATACGATTTTCACATGAAACCACAAATTTGATACTGAAATTCACATGTGAGGTGACAACATGTTATCCGCCTTACATGTGAAAAGGTGGTGTTAACATGTGAACTAAATTAAATACATGTGAAAATATAGTTTCATGTGTAAAATGTAAAACAGCTATTTCACATAAAAAACTACAAATTTACATGTAATAAATGTCACATTAATTCCAAGTGCATTAACTGTACATCAGTAGTTTTGCTTCCAGTCATATTTTATACGCATTTTGGATTCTACTACTTGAGTATTACCAAGAAGTAGCAAACAAAAGTTGTGTGAATATAAGGAGCATGTCAAATCTTCAGTCAGTCTCCAATCTGTCCATTCAGAGCCATGTCTCTCTGGTATGCCTCTCTTACACAGCGATAAACACTTTAGCTCTCACATCTGTTCCTCTCACCCTTCTATTATCAGGCTGACTCTCCAGTCTGAACAACGTTCGGAGCGGTGCAGGGCCAAACCCTCACCATGACTGTGAAATGAATCGCCCATGCTTAACAGCATGATGGACCACTGCTTCAGAGGGCCCTAGCGAGTTCTTAGAGGCTCTAAGCGCAACAAAGTGATTACAGGACCGCGGCGAGGACAGTTAACCATTAAATGCTGTGTGTATGAGATTGGCAGGAGCGAGACGGGGCCCTGCGTGCCACCTGCATATATCGTCCTCATTATGCTGAGGTCAAGGAGGAAGCAGGGTATTACTGTGGCCATGTTTTGATTTGTCTCATAAGACCTAGCAGGGAATTAGTGTTGCTTTGTTTTACTCCAGTTGATTGAACAAAGACAGGTTGAATACGTTCCCTGTTCATCATTGTGATCTCAATGAACTCGTTCAAGGGTCTTTTCATAAAATCATAAATGGACCTGGATTATGTTCATTGTAACAACAACAATAAAAACTCCATTGCTGTGTCCTTTGCACATAACGTGGCAATTGTTCCATTGGAAATGTGCTCCTTGGGGAAAAGGAATGTCTCTAACATATTGAACATAAAGGAGGCCACCCAAATTTACCTACAGTAAAACAGACTATCCCAGGGCATGGATGGTTGAGATTATCTATGGTTGTCACATCCTTCCTCGTCTAGAGCAAGGACATGAAACCCCTCTCATCGAAACCCTCTCCCCTTTGGAAAGGTATCCCATTCCAATGTGAATAAAGAACAGATGCCCAACTTGCCTTGTGGTTCCCTCGACGAACAGAAGCTAGCTGTTGAACCAGCTGAGCAGCATTCTAAACGATTGTTACAGGAACACAGTGTGCTGAACCTTAGACACTCGTCCTTAAACCAACCCAAATAAAACACGTTTTGTTTAGTGGCTACCGGCCACCGAGCCTTGATCAAAGGCACCCAGGACAAGATGGATGATAGCAAAGCAGACAGCAATGCTATTTCCACGTAGCAGACCAGACGGCGCCGTTTCCCAACGTCCTTAAACAGTAGTTGAGTCATGTTGAAGACAGCTGGTCCTGGCTCTGCAGTCTGCAACACGTCTGTGCCTGGCTGCTGCGGTAGAGTATGGACTAGAGGGCCACATGTGATCAGCCTCATTACTGGGGCTAATGGAGAACTGTGGACAGCAGCACAGCCCGGGCTATCTGATAGCAATGCCGACCACAGTCCAGTTAGTAGAGAGCTGCAGCTATCTGTAGCAGCTGCCAACTACACAAGAGTGGCTTATGTACAGATATACTGTATATATTGTATTAGGTAGGCACATTATACCCCATACAAAGAAGAACACACATGCAAATACTGGAGAATAGAAATAGTTTGCATAAGGTCTCATATCTCCTGGGTCAAATCCCCACTAGGTTTTCTGTCAATGACATAAATCAATAATATAGAATATAGGGTGGCAGGTAGCCTAGCGGTTAAAGGTCGCTGGTTTGAATCCCTGAGCCGACTAAGTGAAATGTGCTTAACCCTAATTCTTCCTTTAAATTGCTTTGGATAATAAAACTGAAAGCACAAAACACCACATTTAACCATAGTAAGGTTACTGGGAATATACAAACAGTGTAGTTATTCCCTCCGTTAGGCAATCAAACAGGCAAATGTCAGTACAGAGTCAAAGTGGAGTCGCAATTCAACGCCTCAGACACGAGACGTATATGGCAGGGACTACAGACAAACACAGATTACAAAGGGAAAGGCACCCATGTTGTCTTCTTCCCGGACCATCTAAACACCTTCTTCGCCCGCTTTGAGGATAATACAGTGCCACCGACGGCGGGCCCGCTCCCAAGGACTGGGGTCTCTTGTTCTCAGTGGCAGACGTAAGACATTTAAGCGTGTTAACCCTCGCAAGGCTGCCGGCCCAGACGGCATCCCTAGCCGCATCCTCAGAGCATGCGCAGACCAGCTGGTTGGAGTGTTTATAGTCATATTCAATCTCTCCCTATCCCAGTCTGCTATCCCCACTTGCTTCAAGATGTCCACCATTGTTCCTGTACGCAAGAAAGCAAAGGTAACTGAACTAAATGACTATCGCCCCCCGTAGCACTCACTTCTGTCATCATGAAGTGCTTTGAGAGGCTAGTTAAGGATCATATCACTTCTACCTTACCTTACCTGACACCCTAGACCCACTTCAATTTGCATACCGCCCCAATAGATAAACAAACGATGCAATCGCACTGCACACTACTCTATCCCATCTGGACAAGATGAATACCTATGTAAGAATGCTGTTCATTTACTATACAGTAGCTCAGCCTTCAACACCATAGTACCCTCCAAGCTCATCATAAAGCTTGGGGCCCTGGGTATGAACCCCACTCTGTGCAACTGGGTCCTGGATCCTGACAGGCCATCCTCAGGTGGTGAAGGCGGGAAACAAAATCTCCACTTTGCTGATCCTCAGCACAGGGACCCCACAAGGGTGTTTGCTCAGCTCCGTCCTGTACTCCCTGTTGGCCCATGACTGCGTGACCGGATGGCACAACAGTTGTAGGCCTGATTACCAACAATGACGAGACAGCCTACAGGGAGGAGGTGAGGGCCATGGTGGAGTGGTGCCAGGAAAATAACCTAACGTCAACAAAACTAAGGAGCTGATGGTGGACTTCAGGAAACAGCAGAGGGAGCAGGCCCCTATCCACATCTACGGGACCACAGTGGAGAAGATGAAAAGCTTCAAGTTCCTCTGCGTACACATCACTGACAATCTGAAATGGTCCACCCACACAGACAGTGTGGTGAAGAAGGTGCAACAGTGCCTCTTCAACCTCAGGATGCTGAAGAAATGTGGCTTGGCCTCTAAGACCCTAACAAACTTTTACATATGCACATTTGAGAGCATCCTGTCAGGCTGTATCACCACCTGGTACTGCAACTGCACCGCCCGCAACCGCAAGGCTCTCCAGAGGGTGGTGCGGGCTGCCCAACGCATCACCGGGGGCACAGTGCCTGCCCTCCATGACACCTACAGCACCCAATGTCACAGGAAGGCCAAAAATATAATCAAGGAAAAACCACGTGAGCCACGGCCTGTTCACGCCGCTACAATCCAGAAGGTGAAATCAGTACAGGTGCATCAAAGCTGGGACTGAGAGACTGAAAAACAGCTTCTCAAGGCCACCAGACTGATAAATAGCGATCACTAGACTGCTACCACCCGGTTACTCAAATGCGCACCTTAGAGGCTGCTGCCCCGTATACATAGACATGGACCTGTCACTTTAATAACGTTTACATACTGCTTTACTCATTACATATGTATATACTGTATTATATTCTCCTGTATTTTAGTCAATGCCACGCCGACATTGCTCGTCCTAATGTTTACATATTCTTAATTCTATTCTTTTACTTTTAGATTTGTGTGTATTGTTGTGAATTGTTACGTACTGCACTGTTGGAGCTAGAAACACAAGCATTACGCTACACCCGCAATAACATCTGCTAAATATGTGTTTGTGACCAATACAATTTGATTTGATAAGAGTGTCTGCTAAATGATTTAACTTAAAAAATGTGACATAAAGGAAATTGTAATTATTAGAACCAGTTGTCAGGCTTCAATGTGATTTCAATGTGAATGGATCCATCAACTCTGCCCAAAGGTCCAAATTATACAAAAGCATTCAGAAAATGTGCGTGTGGCTGGGAGTCAGGAATATGATTTTCTTTTAAAAAGTCATGAACAGAACATCTGTGTATATGCATCAAGGCAAGGTAGATACTGTTGGATCACTCAAGAAATCATCCTAATACTTCCTTCTTCCCAAACACCAGCAGAATATAGGAAAATATAATACCGGCCATAAATCAATAAAATAT
Organism: Oncorhynchus masou masou; assembly: GCF_036934945.1. Lineage (NCBI taxonomy): Eukaryota > Metazoa > Chordata > Actinopteri > Salmoniformes > Salmonidae > Oncorhynchus > Oncorhynchus masou. The sequence goes on from NC_088234.1 coordinate 56,062,951, forward strand.
GACAAAAGGAAATAAATGGGTGTAAACAGCTCTGTGAGTTTGCTCATAGCTCAGAGGCTACCATTGCCATTCTGAGGAAGTTCAGTTGACTAATTGGGTCAGATTATTTACCATTGCTTATGTCTGTCTTTCCATATTTATGACTCAACAAAAATATATATGAAAAACTCCTATCCCTTCAGACTAACTTGATCTCAAATACCATATATCTAACTTGAGTTGCCTACATGTTTATTTTTGCTACTCAACATCATACTTTTAAACCATTTAACATAGAGGTCTATGGTGACCAAAATAGGACATTCTTGGAACACTACTGTTCATACACCTTTTAAGATGCACACTCCAAACCTCATAAAAATCAATCTAAACTATTATACCTTATACAATATTAAACTTTTTGTAACTCCAAAAACTCCTATTAGTTAACATGGTGTTTCAAAACAAAACTGAATTGCCTAGCAACCCAGCAACCAGGTTTATATGAACAGGTAACTCATGTTATCAGAATCATTCACCAAGTACATTTACACATACTCAGAATTGTACTTGGTGATATGGTGCTTCTAGTGATAGACAACATTTAGAGACAGAATACAGGCAACAGAGTTTAAACAAAGTTGATATACATTATATACAACTAGGCAGAGTCGCATAGAGCTATAAGAGAATGAGCAGATGTACAGTTTGTATACGGTTCATATACAGTGGATGTACAAATTTACAGTATCAGTATGAGTATTTCTAAATGCAGAGAGATGGACAGAGTTCAATGCAGTTTAGTGCAGTTATTTAGTGTACAGTTAAGAGATTCCTTGCTGCGATGTGCAGGATAGAGTGCATAGTCCTTTAGTCTCTATGGGCCAGATGGCCAGTGGGTGAGGCCCACAACATAGTCCTTTAGTCTCTATGGGCCAGATGGCCAGTGGGTGAGGCCCACAACATAGTCCTTTAGTCTCTATGGGCCAGATGGCCAGTGGGTGAGGCCCACAGCATAGTCCTTTAGTCTCTATGGGCCAGATGGCCAGTTGGTGAGGCCCACAGCATAGTCCTTTAGTCTCTATGGGCTAGATGGCCAGTTGGTGAGGCCCACAGCATAGTCCTTTAGTCTCTATGGGCCAGATGGCCAGTGGGTGAGGCCCACAGCATAGTCCTTTAGTCTCTATGGGCCAGATGGCCAGTGGGTGAGGCCCACAGCATAGTCCTTTAGTCTCTATGGGCCAGATGGCCAGTGGGTGAGGCCCACAGCATAGTCCTTTAGTCTCTATGGGCCAGATGGTCTGTTGGTGAGGCCCACAGCATAGTCCTTTAGTCTCTATGGGCCAGATGGTCAGTTGGTGAGGCCCACAGCATAGTCCTTTAGTCTCTATGGGCCAGATGGCCAGTTGGTGAGGCCCACAGCATAGTCCTTTAGTCTCTATGGGCCAGATGGCCAGTGGGTGAGGCCCACAGCATAGTCCTTTAGTCTCTATGGGCCAGATGGCCAGTGGGTGAGGCCCACAGCATAGTCCTTTAGTCTCTATGGGCCAGATGGTGAGGCCCACAGCATAGTCCTTTAGTCTCTATGGGCCAGATGGCCAGTGGGTGAGGCCCACAGCATAGTCCTTTAGTCTCTATGGGCCAGATGGCCAGTGGGTGAGGCCCACAGCATAGTCCTTTAGTCTCTATGGGCCAGATGGTGAGGCCCACAGCATAGTCCTTTAATCTCTATGGGCCAGATGGCCAGTGGGTGAGGCCCACAGCATAGTCCTTTAGTCTCTATGGGCCAGATGGCCAGTGGGTGAGGCCCACAGCATAGTCCTTTAGTCTCTATGGGCCAGATGGTGAGGCCCACAGCATAGTCCTTTAGTCTCTATGGGCCAGATGGTGAGGCCCACAGCATAGTCCTTTAGTCTCTATGGGCCAGATGGTGAGGCCCACAGCATAGTCCTTTAGTCTCTATGGGCCAGATGGCCAGTGGGTGAGGCCCACAGCATAGTCCTTTAGTCTCTATGGGCCAGATGGTCTGTTGGTGAGGCCCACAGCATAGTCCTTTAGTCTCTATGGGCCAGATGGTCTGTTGGTGAGGCCCACAGCATAGTCCTTTAGTCTCTATGGGCCAGATGGTCAGTTGGTGAGGCCCACAGCATAGTCCTTTAGTCTCTATGGGCCAGATGGCCAGTTGGTGAGGCCCACAGCATAGTCCTTTAGTCTCTATGGGCCAGATGGCCAGTGGGTGAGGCCCACAGCATAGTCCTTTAGTCTCTATGGGCCAGATGGTGAGGCCCACAGCCCGGGGGAAGAAACTGTTCAGGTGGTGGGTGGTTTTGGTCATGGGTGACATGAACCGCCTGCCAGAGTGACCGAGGTGGGAGTTGTGCAGGACCCCCTCCCTCCCATAGAAAACAAACCGTTTTAAAGCTAATTTCCTGCAATTCTACATATTATCACAAAGCTTAGGCCAGGGATATCATCAACTAGATTCAGCCGGGGTCCATTTTCTTCTTGAGCGCTTGGTCAAGGGGCCAGAACAAATCATTTGTAGACTGCAAATTGACCGCAAGAAGCCCAAAAAGATATAATATTTGCTCACTGGGGGATATTGTATGGCATTGTTTTTTGGTTAGAAAATGCCCATGTTAATGGTTGGTGGCAGTGACTAACCATATGATGGATTGCAGTCTCTCCTTGTCCATAAGAAACCAACATGTAAATATGTAATTAATTTGGGTGCCCTATCCCTCTAAAATAGAACTGTAGAAAATCCTGCCAAGAAGTAGCTCTCCAAGAGGGTTGGCTGCCAAGCCCTGATCTACAGTACCTGTCAAAATTTGGACACACCTACTCATTCCAGGGTTTTTCTTTATTTTTACTATTTTCTACATTGTATAATAATAGTGAAGACATCAAAACTATGTAATAACACATTTGGAATGATGTAGTAACTAAACAAATCAAAATATATTTTATATTTGAGATTCTTCAAAGTAGCCACCCTTCGCCTTGATGACAGCTTTGCACACTCTTGGCATTCTCTCAACCAGCTTCATGAGGTAGTCACTTGGACTGCATTTCAATTAACAGGCATGCCTTGTTAAAAGTTCATTTGTGGAAATTATTTCCTTCTTAATGCATTTGAGGCAATCATTTGTGTTGTGACAACGTAGAGGTGGTATACAGAAGATAGCCCTATTTGGGAAAAGACCAAGACCATATTATGGCAAGAACAGCTCAAATACGCAAAGATAATTGACAGTCCATCATTACTTTAAGACATGAAGATCAGTCAATCTGGAAAATTTGTTCAGTCGCAAAAACCATCAAGCACTATGATGAAACTGGCTCTCATGAGGACCGCCACAAGAAAGGAAGACCCAGAGTTACCTCTGCTGCAGAGGATAAGTTCATTAGAGTTAACTGCACCTCAGATTGCAGCCCAAATAAATGCTTTACAGAGTTCAAGTAACAGACACATCTCAACATCAATTGTTCAGTGGAGACTGCATGAATCCAGCCTTCGAATTGCTGTAAAGAAACTACTACTAAAGGACACCAATAATAAGAATAGACTTGCTT